>NW_019416321.1:698002-814793 GCF_000390285.2 Anoplophora glabripennis | reverse complement strand
ACAGAACATAGGAAATACTGGACTTCAAGGCCAGGACATAGCCATTCTAAGGAGCTTATGGAGTATCCTTCGAAGGGAAGAGCGAATGAGCTACTGAGCTTGAATAGAATCCGGCTCAGGAGAGTGACAGGACTCATAACGGGACACTGTCACTTTAGGAAACATCTACATAAGCTAAAGCTTGTAGACAGTCTGGTCTGCCGAGGATGTGAATCAGCGGATGAAACTTCTCTGCATATCCTGGGCGAGTGCCCGGGATTTGCACGTAGTAGAATGGCGTTCCTGGGGAGACCTTATTTGGAACCCAAGGAACTAAGAGAAGAAGTGTCAGCAAGAAAGCTTTTGGACTTTGTTAAAAGGACAAATCTACTTGCTGAATAGGACTAGTAGTGGGACGCACAATAGACCTAATTAGGCCGCGGTGCTATGGGACTTATTAGGACTAACCACTACAAAGAAGAAGAAGGAGCATACGAAGAAGAAGAAGGTTTTTGACTTCGGAACAGTATACCAACGTATCCTCTTCATCTGAAAAAAAAACATGATCTATACATATAAGATTTGGTTCTTTCAGATATAAGATTTTTCTTTATAAAATATGAACAGAGTCAGGCAAAGCCCCAAATTCGTGGGCTTTCTGATAAGATACTGTTTAAAATATAATAATTTTAAACTCTACTCTATATTTACATTGATATCAATGTAAATAGATACATACATCTTTTTGCACATAAAATATATTATTTATGCATGCGAAATCCGCGACGAAACCTTAATACATTGTAAACAGTTATCCCTAAGCTAATAGCGCGCATTAGACAATTTTAGCGGCATTAAATTCCGTTATTAGAGGCCCCGGGCGAAATTGCCATGCCATGTTTAGGGTGATGAAATGACCCTCATCCTTCCGTGTCTAAATAACCGCAAATTTTTCAGTTCACAATGACATAAGAAGTCCTAATGATACCTTTTGTTCGGATCGTGTAATTTGAAGAGGAAGCCACATAATTAAATGAGTTATGAGCAGCAATAATTGGAAAATTATTGTAATTGATAATTGATCACGGAATACGTTGTTGAAAATAGAAAACCGCATAACACACTTAGGCTGTCTAATAAGCGTTCGGGATCTTGGGAATAATTATGGGAAATAGAAGATAACCCGTGCTTTGGCTGGTTATTTTAAAATTGTCCCTAACTGCTGTCAGCATACTTTTTGTCTACGGTAACCTGCTTGTTAAATAATTGTACATGTAAACGTGAAGGGTTTAATTATTATAAAAAAGTTAGTTAAGTATCGAGAAAACAAAAGGTTTCACAGTGACATGTAAAAGATGTTTCCTTTTTCGTATTCTCACACCTGTGAGAATTATCAATGTTGTATTGAAAATCCGGTATTTTTAGGACATATAAAATACGATTGATTACAGCTTGACCGAACCCATCTTGTCTGCCCGCAAGATGTGCGGATCTAAAATAGAGCCCGCAATAGGAGTGAGAAAGACAAAAAACTTTATTAGTAGAGCGCATTCGATGGTCGGACAGAAAATGAGCTCCAGTATTCGCTCGCAGATAAAAAGTAATAGAATAATTTAAAAAATCACTAGAAATGATTTCGTTTTCCTTATGCAACCAGCAATATGGTTTTTGTAGAGAATAAGGTCGTCTTACGCATTATCTTCAAATGCTAAAAACTGACTGTTTTGGACATATTTTATTAAAATAAATAAATAAAATTCTTAAAAGCAATAAAAACATTTATTAACTGTTTTATATAGAAGCAAATGTAAATAAACTTTCGGTATTTGACTTTATGATTCGCAGTCTTTCTTAAAAGTATTTCATTTGACTTTCAAGTAAAACGTTTCACATTATTTAATAATTCTTAGTTTAGCCTGCTAAATTTTCATTCTGCTGCACTGCTGTGGTGGGGCAGACTCATTAAATTGAAAACAAAATTACAAATATTTGAAAACGTTGATTGAAGTACACTCATTTCAGCAGATGAGATGAGTCGTCCATTAAATTTCCGCCGTAACAAGTGGACAGTTTCCGCTACACTGTTACTCATCGCAGCAATATTTTCGACTGAACAGGCAGTACGAGAGCGGCCTGTTTTTTTTATTGTCTGCAACCGAACTTGTTTGTTCAAATTTGGCAACTAATCTTTCCACAGCTGTTTCATTCGGGACGTTCCTCCTACCGAAAATTCCACATAATTTGCGCAGTCTCAGCTACACACTCTCCGTACATGTAATGAATTTTCACAATGTTCAATAGTTCATTCGTCGTATAGCGCTCCATTTTGTCTAATTGCAACGCGTTTACTACAACACAATGCTGCCAAGTCTTCGGAATGAAAATGGTGCACAATTCAAATTACTTTATTCCTTTAATCAGAATTTATTAAGGAAAATTAATAGATAAATATTATTATGTACTAATTAACATTTCCTATGTAGTATGTTACTTATAGATATACTTATTAAAACTACGTATACCAGACAACAATATTCTACAATGCAACGTTTAAGACCAAAGATTGTGAAGTACAAAATATATCAATGAAAATAATTTATCTTCAAAATTCTTAATAAAGAAAAATTATTACTAAATTTATCATTTATTTGAAAAATTTTGTCTGGTTTAAAATGCCCATTATACAGGGTGATTTGGAACTTATATAAAAAAAAATTGCACCTTCAGGGGACTCTTACAAGTACAATTTTGGTAAAAAAAATCAAAAAGGGCAATTCGAAAATGATTTAAAAATACACTTCTGCACGGCACTGGAAACTCTTCCACTGTAAAACCTGATCTTACGCAGGGCAAAACATGCAGTCGGCGACCGGCACGGCGGCAAAGTGAAAAAAATGAACGGACAAAAAATTGAAAGAAATAAATAAAATTTTACAACACCTATTTTATATCTGCAAATTCAACTGCATTTTGTGCTATTGTTATAATTAATTAATAAAATTAGTTTGTAGTTTAAAATAACAAAATAATTTGACGTACTTGATACAACAACTGTTCAAAATTATGTCCACCGACGTATAAACACATTTGGGCCCGTCTTACCCAGTTTCTACGAACTAACACAGATGTTGTCTTGCCTTACCATAACACAAATGGTTAACCATAACACGAATGTTGTCTTGTTTCACCATAAATTAAAACGATATCCATCAACTCTTATGTTGCTATACACGTAAGCCATTTTTGACACTTGAAAAAGTAATGTAAACACTATCGCAAGAACGATAATACTAAAATTGGATATCAGTATTCGGAATCGCCTGTGACCACGTGAGTGAATGACTCTCGAGACTACAGTAGCCCAGTGATGTAAAGGTTGAAAATACTACAACTTCAATAATTTTTATGTCGGAAATTATAAGGATTGTACAAATTTTTTTTATGATATTGACTTCATTTTTCATAAAGCGTCTATTTCAAATTTTTTTTGGATAAGTTGTGATCACCCTGTACTTCAGGTATTACTTTTTATAGTGCGCACTTAAAGTTTGTGCATTCTTTCGTGATACACCCTATATAGTTAGTGCAGAAAAACTATTTTTTAGAATGTAGTAGCATGAAAGATATTTAAAACACACGAACTAGGTAGGTACTACTGATTTTTACTGAAAAAAAGTAGAAAACAGATTTACAAAGATCTGTAGGTACTTTATTAATTTTTATTAACTTTAATTAGAATTAAAAAAAATTGCCCGAATAATAGTGCAGCAGTAAACAGTAGTTTGTTATAATGGAAGCACCTTTCATCAATCATGCACATCCAAATGTTGTGTTCTTGAAAAATTTACTAATACTTTACTAGATGTACGATTCCTTTATGGAAAACTATCTAGGTATAAGCATTATTTCTAAATCGATTTCTTATTTCATTCAAGGAAATCATAATAACCTGTCCAACAGTATTTATATTATTAATTCTACAAGCCATTATAACAAAGAAAAGGAACTACTATACATAGTACACGCGTCATTTCACAAAAAAATTTGACATGTCAATATATCCACAAACAAAAAATATGTCGTATTATTAGCTCAACTATTTCTCTCTAATCGCATTGTTATTATTATTATATTTTCCAAGCGAATTGCTTCCCGTTTGGCACTGGAACTAGGATTGTGAGTAATAGCAATTTAATTTCAATGATATTTATGAATGTGCCAATTCATATTTTCTAGTATCGACGTCACTGAAGTATTAAAACGGTTATAAATATCTTATTGAATTTACAGTTGTTTGCCATGTAGAGACCTCTATAATAATTACCAAGAATGATCGATACCGCTGAAACAAATCAGAGTTCGAAAAGAACAGGAACGATGAAGAATAATAGAAGGATAAGTTACTTTACTAATTAATATTTTCTATATCACTGCGAAAACAGAACTAGGTAATCACTTATAACCTTTATAACCCAAAATGATGGAATAAATTTAATATTTTTTTTCCAGTTCCAGTATCCAGAAATTGTCATTTTTCTGCAATATTTTCCATTTCTTTGAGCCACGTTTGACAGACCTATAAATAGAAATATTTACTAACTGATCTGTTTCAGCAATTTTTTAAAATCTGAACTGGAAAAAAATATGGATTTTGTTCCATCATTTTGGGTCACACTGTATACTTTACACACTCGTGTACCACACATACCAAGAGAGGTGATTTTATAGATCTAAAACCGTTAGAAGACGACTTTCATTATGCCGTGTTCCAAAAAGGCCATCTATATGAAAAAATGTCATAAAGGCGTTAAAATATTTTTATTATTACTATAAAAAGATTTAGTGTACGTTTATGGGGGAAATGAAACAAAGACCAAGTAATAAAATACAGTCACAAAGACAAAATTAAAATGTTGTAAGCAGTCATAAATCATATTACAGCAAGAATGAAACAGAAGAGAACGTATATAAAATTCTTAAGAGTATTTCAGTAATGATGATATAATGGTCACAGTGTATTTTTTTTCACAACGCACATATCCATGTAGTCATTATATAGAGGATGTCTGGTAAGAGATGAACCATACTTTAAAAGCAGCTTAGATGAATTAGCTTCCTTAAAAAGTCACGAAATTTGAAAACAAAAATGTTATGTATTTTTTTAATGGAAACTTCGTTGTTTTGAGGCAGGACTGCTTATAGTTAACTTTGGTATAGCGGGTGAATGCGAAGTCTGTTCAGAAAATAACCAAACTTTTTGAATTACGCGCTAATGGAGACATTTAGTGATATTCGGTTGGCAGCATTGCGTTGCGTAACCACATGTCCTTGGATCGTTGATATTTCATTTAGTTTTCGTGATATTGTTATTTGATTGCAATGTGTTTAAGTGTTAGTGACGATTTTTAAAATGTGCGATTTTCTGGGACAATGAGGCAACTTAATATTTTGCGTGAGGCTAGGGAAAACTTTCACGAAAACATTTCAACGAAATAAGGTTACGGAGATGATGCTCTGGGTCGTACGTAATGTTACGAATGATTTTCACGATTTAAAAGTGGTAGTCAGTCAGTTAAAGATGATCCTCGATTGGGAAGGTTTTCGACTTCAACTGATGATTCCGACGTTCAGAAAGATCTGGTAACGATTGATTGCCAGAGAAATTGCAAAAGAGGTTAGCATCTCAATTGGGCCACGTCATGAAATTTTGACTGAAAAATTGAGCATGCATCGAGTTGCAGCAAAATTTGTTCCTCTTTTCATGATCGAACAACAGAAAGAATATCTCGTGGACATTTGTCGCTAAGGGTTAATCCACACTATAATGTCGATCACAGTTTGTTCTCGGTCCGATCTCAGTCTGGTAAAATATTATTAAGTAAGAAACAATGTGTGCATTCATACTATCCGTAACAGTCAAGTTCCAATCGAATCCCATTCCAGTCACGATCAGTTTCAAAGAAATTTTGATTGAGCGAGATCGAACTTGTTACGACATGTACCGATAGTGCTCTTTTGTTCCCGGTTCAGTCAGATATTACTCTCTGAAGCGGCAAGTACATGAAATGTAATTAATGTAAATTTGAAATTCCTATTTAATAAACTTGGATGCACCCACATTCTTCTCCTTGCTTCGTATTTTCTTCTTGTTGATAATATTATCTTCGTCATAGAGAGAATAATAGCTAATTCTTCAATCGAAAAGTTCAATGACATATTTCGTCCGCAAATATTACGAGCACTTAAATACTTTTATAACGTTAATTTTATTATTAATTACGAGTCAAATACATCCGACTTCGATTATTGAGGGTCCTTGACTGAGTCGTGAACTGAGTCAGATTGTATAATGTGAACATGATTAAACTTTACCAAACCGAGAACGGTAATCGACATTATAGTGTGGATTAACTCTAACTCCTTCAGCATTTCAATGATGATGAAACATTCATTCAACATGAAGACACTGAGACAAAAGTTCAATCATCACAATGGATTGACAAAAGATCTCTACGTCCCAAGAAAGCACCTCAGTTTTGATCAAACGTCAAAGTGATGCTCACTTTTTTTTCGACTTTTATGGAACTGTGCATTTAGAATTCTTGCCTCAAAGTGAAACAGTGAACCGTGTCAAGGCGTTTTACAACGGTTACGTGAAAAATTCCGCAAAAAGGTGTCGAGACAAGTCATGGTTCTTGCAGCATGCACCCGCACACTCAGCTTTGCCAATTCTTCAGTTCTGTGCCATAAATCAGATTACTGTCCTCCCTCATCCTCCTTACTCGCCAGACCTGGCTCCATGTGATTTTTTCTTATTTCCGAAATTAAAATCAGTGCTGAAAGGAGTCACATACTTTAAAGACCGTTTCAAATGAAGCTATCCAGGACAGCTTAACACTGATGGGAAAAGTGTGTGAATAGGGGAGGCTTTGAAGGAGACAAGAACCAATAATGTATAAAATTAATAATAAAGTATAAAAAAATAAAATTCGATTATTTTCTGAACAGACGTCGTATGAGTTTATTTTTTATTAAAATGTTACGTTTGCTAAGAAGACAGAAAATACTGATTTGTTTTTTTGTCATAATTTCTTTTTGGCGGTTATTTTAAGAAAGAAAAAACAGATGTTTTGTTTTTATCTGAAAAAAAAATCCCAATGCCAAATTTCACTCAAATATATGAAAAAAAAATTTTTTTGCACACACCTAACCTTTTAAGGAAGTAAAATTGAATTAAGATAATTTAATCTAAATCTTTCATCTAGGAAAGCTACCCATGAAATAAATATGTCCCATTCATTTTCGGACACCTCTTACAATACTGAACAGGTGGTTAGAGCAGAGGTCCCCAAGCTTCTTTGTCTCGTAGACCACATGTCAACTTTTTTTTTTTCTAATATTAAATTGTTACAAATTCATCAACTTCAAATATGTGTTTGACAGTTCTAGGTACCCACTTTGATAGGTTTAACTGTAGACTAAAAAATTTAAAAAAAAACACATATTAGGTTTTATACATTTACTAATTACAACGACACAAAATGCAAATCTGGTAAAATTATAACATAAAATACCTAACCACCCAAAAAAATAAATGCTTTTAGTGGCGCTGAAACCCCTTTCCATGAGATATTAAGATGGAAAAGCTAAAAACTTTCTCCCGATTACGCATAATGCGGGATAAGTAATAGGTAGGAAGTTAAAATTACTAATATCCTTTTGTAAACTTTACCATCATTAGTTCATTAGTTCCGATCAGTTCTGCTTGTAATATGGCATCCGTTTCTTCAATGATCGATCCACTGTCGTATTACCATAGCTAAAACTCCCTCAAACCTTGTTTCAAAGCTTCAAACCTTCGTCATATTTGATAAACATTTATGTTTTAAAAATTTTGTAATTCGTATGTAATTTATATGTCTATTATGAGAAAGTAGTACCTATGTGAATTATATGGACAGCCAAAATTTCGGTCACGACCTGCTCAAATGGAATCCATTCTCGTGGATCCCCATTTACATCTTATGCACCCCCCTAATTCTTATTTTAGGTGACACGGACCCCTTGCAGTTTGGAGTCGACCCCTAGGGGTCGATATAGACCACTTTGGAAATCATTGGGTTAGAGCGAACCAATATACAGGGTTCTTGTAAACATGAATAGAAATATTAATTACAAAATTAAACATTTTATCTGAAAAATAAAAAAAGATTTATCTAAAATCTTTTGGGAATTGTTGGTCGATTTGGGTTCTTAATTTAGACAAATATAATATTAGAAAAAATATCAATAACAATAAATCAAATTTTATTCTTATTAGTCTTTCCATTTAGATTAAGTAATATTTAATTTGATTTAATGTAATAATTTATTTAATTTAAAATAAAAAATTTTACTTTTCTTTAATAGGAAAATCATACGTTTTTGTCTAAAAAGGAAACAAATGACCGACTATAAGCTGATAATAACGAATTGTTCCGTAAATAATAAAATATAGTTCTAAGTAGATCCTGCCTCCATAAACAGTTACTAAAATATTCAGGTGCAGCTTACCCGCAAGAACAGTTCCTGAAACTGAATATTATTATAATTCTTCCTTACGGTCGCTTTCTTTTTCCGAATTTGAATACTGCCATTTATCTCAAACGCTTAAAATGTCATTGCAAACTGCCGGAACAATAACTGTGTTCTGTTAAGAATAAAATTTTCGTGTTCATTACGGGGCAAACTGCATGCGATCCTTTTCAGTACGTGTATTAAATAGTGCTCGGAGCCATGGCCGTAGTCACGAGAAGAAAATAAGGAAAGGTTCTCCGTCCCCAGAAACTGCTGTTCTATAACTCCCAGAACTACCGTGAAATTACAGTTTTACGTTTCCTTTTTTTCTTAATCATTGAAAATCAGTTAGCAAGTTAACAACGTTGAAAAAATCTGAGGGTGATAATGGAACCCTTTCAAAGTGTGAATACAAATTAGAAGTTAGCTAGAAATATGTATAAGTTATTATAGTACATCAGGGCGTATTATTATGAATTATTTGCTAATTATAACTCCATCTTGCTTTATTAAACCATATGAGAATTAAAATAAAAAGTTAATAAACAAACACTGGAAATGCATACAATACTGATACAAGAGATATAATAGGTGTTCAAAATTATCTTTTTAAGTGATTTTCTAACATACATAGAAACTACAAATAATATCGGATTCGTGTTTTAAAGAGTTATTATAGCTGATGCGTTTCACAAAACATCACTTGAGAAAGTTTTATACTAATAGATATTATTCAATTTCAAATTAATGAGATTTCTGATGTTAAATGAATAATAATTTATTTACCATACGTTTAACTGCTGCAATAAAATAAATCAGTGCATATTGGTGATCCTTCGACAATCGTCGTTCTTGGATATTTTAAAAATTTCTGTTAAGTTTTCGCCTTGGTTTAGTTTTTGGTGGCTTGGTGTTAATTTAGGTGTTTGCGTAAGGTTGTTGTGGACATTATTGTTAGTGTATTAGCAAATTTTTTGACTTCTTTAGGAACACAATAATAATGTCGGATCTATATGAAGTGCTATCCTAATGGGATGCATCTCACACCTTGATGATTTGTTTATCTGATTCAGAGAGCTCATCGTAATGGAAAGGTAGAAGAAGACCATTGTCTTTTTTAACTTCCGTTTGGTGTTTTTCTAATATAAAATTAAAATTTTAAAGCGGCAACAAAAACCGATAAGTTTTTCATAATTTCGCATCAAAAATAAAGTATTTTCTCGATCTTCTTCAGTATCATAGCACACAATTGTTGCATAGACTGAAAACGAATATTTAAAACATTGTGCAATTGTTAAAATTATAACCTTACTTTCAGAATCATTCTGTATGACGTGCAACGTAAAGCTGTCAACTTCTTGTCACGCACCAATGATGAATGTTATATCAAGATATTTTTTTTATATATTTTTTATCATGGAGACTACACAAGGAGTACGAAATCTATGTAAATAAATATCTTAGAGGGCACTAGTGTCCCACATATCCCGAAATAGTGGAGGGGAGATAAAGAAAGCGGCAGTTTGAATTAAAAATCAATCATGTCGTCTTTTAATGCGTTAAAAATTTTAAAATAAATAATGTAAGCTACTTTAAATTAGATAAATAAATCAATAAATAATGAAAATATGTCGGTGTACAAGGAACACTAGCGACACTAGCGCTAAAAACTATAAATAATTTCTACTATTACATTGACCAATTTTGTCAATTTTACCGTATGAGTTCGTGCTCCTTGTCTAGTCTCCCTGTTTTTTATGACCATGGACTTTCTGCCGTATCTATGGATTGAATTTTCGATGTAATCTATTAAATTTAACTTAATCATACACCAATTTTAAATATGAACACATCTTATAGGCCCTACATTTTATAAGCATTTTTACACTTACATTTATAAGATTTTCTTCCTTACATTATATTTTCTATAGTTTGTTCCAGTTCTTCTGAATTCTATTTACATTGTTAAAACAAAAAAATGCCTTAGTTATTACGTATACCTATAGAGACTAACACTTTAAAAAATTCATTCATTATCATATATTTTTTAAACACTACACTGAAAGGAATGGGCTTATTAAACTGTTTATCTAGAATAATGTGTATAGCGCATATTAAAACTTTTATAACAAATATACAACTTTTATTAAAAAAAAGCAATCATCTCCATACTCATTATTAAATCAGTTTAACTGGAAGGTGCTTAATATACCTTATGCATCTATGAAATAAAGGTTATAATGAATTACTTATACATTATTAGGTGTTATAGACTTTATATTCCAATTGCATAGTAGGGAATATTTGTTGTATAAATACCAGTATCCGAATTTGTATATAACAATTGTATTAACAGAATTATTCGTTCTTATACTGAATATGTTTCCGTTTTTAACGTGTAAAACGCATCTTATAATGGTTAAGTGATCGTCACCTCTCGGTGCATAATCGGTTATGATCGTTGTTAAGTTATATTCATAGTCTTGTAATAATAATCATATGTCAGACCCGAGAGCGAAGTGCGCCGACTCAATAAGAAACCTGGCTATTCCAGCCGCTGATTTAGGGTTCGCCGCACGAGCTCATCCCTTCTAAGATTTCAGTAGCATGCTATGCATGAAGCAGAACGGTACTCAACTATCTTATACAGTCCACTTTTATTGTCCATACATGTTCAATCATTGTCAAAATAAACACACAAAACCACAACGTCTTTATTATCTTTACTCAAGAAGAGAAAATACAACAATCGTAAAATTTCCGACAGTCCGCTGTGCATCGACTTACACACGTCTAGTTTGATGAAAATGGACAGTATATGCACATGTTTTGTGGGATACATGATCATATCGCGTTGTGTGAAATGGAAAATTATTATGTAAGTATCTAACTGTTTTATGGCTTGTAATTGTTTTGTTTTTTCAAATGTAAATCTTGTCTAAATCTTAAAAATTATTATTTTGTAGGTCCTATTAGAAATCGCTGATGTTAAGTTTTACATAAGATGGAGGAACAGAAGGTTAACGGTGACAAAGAAGAGCATGGGTATAAAGTCAATCAACCAGAGGAAATAAAATTATATGGAAAGAAGCTCAACCTTTCTGGGGATGCTTCATTCTTAAGGTGGAAGAGTTATAGTGCAAATTCTCATGTAATACAAGAAAATACGGGTGCATCGTTGCTAAGAAAATAAACTGGACAGTTTTGGGAGCGATTTGTCATCATTTTTAATGCTTAAAAGTATGTTTTATGTATGTTTACATTAGAACCTTAGCTTGTAATTACAGTTATCCAATAAAATTTCTGAAAACTTAATGACATATGTTTTTAACTCATACAGAGTATACAACAGTTTAATACATTTATTATTATAAAACTTATAACCAGTACTAGATGTTCTAATAACGATATGGAACACTTTAATAACAGTTATTGCTATTATTTGGTAAAGGGTATAAAAAACGTTGTATACTATTATACAATAATTTAATAAATAATACAACTTAGTCACTAACAATAGTCACTATACAACTGTGCTAGCAATACGCGTTTTATATTCAATATTCACCTGTTTAACTATCACATATAGTATACAATGGTCTTATAAATGGTATATAGAATTCTAATAAAGAATAAAACGCATTTCTTTCAGTGTACTGCGAAGAACTATCAGTTGTTTATTAATTTGATCAATAAAATTTGTACTTTACTTTCGCTGGAATGGTTAAGCTAGTATGTATTAAATAAACCAAAGGTGGTAAACTGTTAATGAAAATAAATCGGCTGGATATGTATAGAAGAGAAAATTGTTAATTGCAGCTTATCTTTTCATTCAGTCCTGCACGTTTTAATAATTAAAAACTGTTACAGGTATTGCCAGCTGCGCTCAAGTCACGCTCTACATTAAATTATAACTAACATATCCCTAGTACGCTGTGTTCCACTCTTAAAACCTTGAATCCTTCTAATTAAATACTAATTTTTTTGCAACTTTACGCCTGAAAAACAGTGTACTGCATTCATTTTCTTTGATTTGTTTATAATACCTAAAGCTCCGTAGATTAACTTGTAAAAGCGAAATACTAATAGTTTATGTAAACAAAAGAAGTAGGTATTTCTTTAATAAAAATGTTTCGACATTTTCATTTTAAAAAAGTTAAAAATATATACTATTTTTGGTTTAAGATACGAAATCAACGCACTAATTCTCTTCAAATTTAACGATTATGTACATGTGTGTGAAGCTATACAAAATTTTATTATAACCTTCAATTTCTTCCATCGCCATTAAATATCGTCCAATATCAGCTAATCTAGAAGTAAAGTCTACATAAGCGTACGTGCACTGAGGCCATAAACTAAGCCTTCGTGTGTCAATTATGTTCATAATTACACCAACACTTAATGACGCACCCAGCCGATAATTTAATATCACTGAAACGGGTATTAAGAAATTAATAGTAATTATTAACCTGGGGCCATCCAGTAGATAAACAATGTCGTCCAATAACGTGGTGACAAAAATTAACAAGAAATGTAAATGTACTCCTAGATAAATACCTATATGAGTAAATATAAAACATAACAAAACAAGAACCCTTGAAGTGCTGATTTATTTAAATGATGAGCAAAATACATAAATAAATAGTATTGTAGAAAGAAAAATAGTAAATTAGCAAAAAAAATGTTCGGTTAAGTTCTATTTCATATGATGGAAAAGGAAAATCAAAGATGTGTTTTTTTATGGGCCTTGAAAAGTCATCATTTGACAATTATTTGTTTCCCATTTCCGTTATGATTTTTTATATGGATGCCTATTTCAAAAATACAGCTTAGGAATGTTTTTATTAAAAAAATAATAGCTTAAGATTATTCCACGTCCTCTTAAAATTTGAAGAAAAAATGATAGTTGGCTATTTTATAATCTTAAGCAAGTACCTAATACAAAAAAAAATAAAACACTGTATTAGTATTTATTCTCAAAATATTAATTCATTACATAAAAGATTTTCAAATAAAATGCAAATACTGACACTAAAAAAACAGCTCTCTGGATAATAGATATACAGGGTGAGTCAACACTGTGGTAAAGTTGATTTATGTCTAGAATATAATTGAGGCAAAATATTTCAAAATAGGTTCGGGTGGGGGGCATGGATGCGCATTTTAAAAATAATTTGACTTATACAGGGTGATTCGTTTTCGGAGGGCTGACCAAAGTTGTATTTTTTTAATGAAACACCCTGTATTTGAGGGGATAATTTATATTTTACATAGAATTATGCAACGTTTTCATAATATCTAGGTACTATGTGTCAAAAATCAGCCGTTTCCGAGATATTAATATTTTAATATTTTTAATATAAAAAATGACATTTTCGTTGTTACATTTGACAGTTGCTGATATACTCGTTTTTTGAGATATGTACAATCTAAGTAATCGTCACAAATATTGTACTAGGTTCACCGTAAATCCTGAAGTGGTCACTGTTTATAAATGTCATACAGGGTGTTCACAAAATCGTAACAAATGTTATCTTTTTCAAAGGAAAAATCTTTTTTTTTTTCAAATAGAACACCCTGTATTTTTTAACGGGATGTGAAAGACACTCTCAAAATTTACAACTTTCATAATAGAAAAACCCAGAAACAGGTCGATTTTGCTTTCAAGGGGGACATTTTTGATCATAAATTCATGGATGTAGGGTCATCCCCCTCAACGGAGTGGCAACCCCTTCAAGAATCTTAAATGGCCCGGGGGGTTAAGTGCCATATCATTTTAAAGGCATTTCAATTATATTTACAAACATGCTGAAATTTTTTTGTTCTGCCTTAAAATTAATGTAAAAAACCTGTTGGAAGTGTTGGTGAAATAAATCGAAAAAAAAATGTTTTCTAATAAGTTTTAGTTTTAATTAAGTGTTCAAATTGCGACCCATTTACTTTCATACAGTAACAAAACCTTTGTTTAATATTTTCCCGAACATTTTGTAACATTTCATGGGTTATTTCATCACATGCTAGAGGTGTTTCAAAATCTTATGAGCTTTGACCTTCATATGCGCAGAAACATAATTCCGACTGCCGCCTAAATTATTCTACGTCCTAAAAACATTACATCTATTATTTACAGTCTATCTCGAGCTCTCGTAGCGTAAACAAGCCTTTGATACGATTACAAATGTCATAATTAAATGCCCTATTCTTTATTATTTTAATTTAAGCAATAAAAATATATACAACGAACGTTCGCCAGTCGACTTTATTGATGCTCGAGCGCCTTAGTTCATTTCTGGTTGTAATGAGGCACGTGGTCTAATTCTGAGTCAATGTTTTCACAACGTGCTTATTAGAAGAATTATGCGGATACGCGCCTTTTGCGCATTTCGCGGCTCATGAGATTTTGAAACTACTCTACCACTATTCGGTGGCGAAGATCTTCTAAAGAGAAATAACCCCCTAGAATGCATATTTATACTTTTTCGCTATAAACTTTATGAACAAATGTTTAACTATAGGTATGTATGTAGTATGGTTAGTAAGAAAAAGTATTATACGTGTTATATTATATGACCTATAGGGTTCTGGACAAAGGGCATTTTTATAGTACCTATATAAGTTTAAAGGAGGGCGTTTTTAGACGTAATTTTTTGTCCAGCATTTTTGAAAATCTAAGCAAGTTAGATACAATATCTCTTCACTTACCAGTTATTAAAATATATATACCTAAATATTAAATATTAAAGAAAATTTTAGTATGTCCGATTTTTCCTTGTGATACTTGATCAATTTATGGGGTTAATAGTTAATATAACTATGTATAGAAAACATGTTTCATTAAAAATATGTTAGTTTTTATTTATCGAATCTAGGTATTTAGATTGAACTTCCTAAGTCTAATAATTTAAGTAAACTAATTGGGAAAACAAAATTAACAACCAACAATGAAATCAATTCAATACAACGAAAATTTATGTTCAACAATCCTGTTCTTTGCTGAACAAGTTCATCCACTTTTTTCAGCACCGACGCAAAACACATATTATTATTATTAAAATTTCAACCTCCGGCAATTCCTACGCTCCTGGCTCGAATCCCGTGACAATTCCATAAGCGGTTGAATTATGCAGGCGCATAATGCGCCAGAATGCAAATGCCCCAGTCAGGCCATCCTAATCGTGGCGTGGAGCGCAAAGGCACATTCCAAATAAACAAAATCCAACCCGACCCACCCCCTCGGCGGCCCGAGCTAGCGACTGGATGTGCCTCGGCGGCGGCTGTGGCGGCGACAGGAATGGCGTGCCCCGGTTAAAAATAACCGAACATTAAAATTTCATCGATACCCTGCTTTTAAGAAATTAAAATTGCATCCGACTTCGATGTCTCTAATTATCTCTGGCGGATGTCTTAATGGGTTTGTTAAATTTTTATTCGGCTCGGGAACAAGGTATAGCGTCGCAATATGGTAAAAAAAAAGATAAATTTTAGGAAGTTAGGTAGAATGAGAACAATAATTCTTTCAATTAATAAAGTGTGTATGGGTAAAAAATTGCTTAGCCTTTAAAATACAGGCTATTAATGCCAAAGTCTTCTTAAATTTACTATAGAGCAGTTTCATGAAAATTTTGATAAATATGTTGATAATAACGATGATGATGATCAAGAGAGTGATGATGATGGTGATAATGATGGTTTCCATGACCACGAAGAAGCGATTACATTTGCCAATCTCAGGAGAAAGCTATGGGATCTATGTCTGTATACAGGGTGTCCCAAAAGTGACGCCCGCCCTTCTGGGATTTGAATAAGGGGACAAAAACGAATTGAAAATCAAGAGTGGGAAATTTTCCTATTGCATTTCTTTGTTGAGTTATTCAAAAAATTATTTAAAAAACTAGAAAAGTGAAAATCCATTTTTTTTGTCTCAAAACTGAGATCTGTGCTTATGGGGACCAAGACTAATAATTTATAACCAATAGTCGGTAAGTATAGT
The DNA here is from genome assembly GCF_000390285.2 of Anoplophora glabripennis. NCBI lineage: Eukaryota > Metazoa > Arthropoda > Insecta > Coleoptera > Cerambycidae > Anoplophora > Anoplophora glabripennis. The sequence continues at coordinate 798,265 of NW_019416321.1, read as the reverse complement.
TTCCTATTGTCGGTTGTACCTGGACGTAAGGAATTATTTTAATCTGAACAGGATAGAGAAAAACATTTTAATAATAAAACTTTTATAAAATATATACAAACTAAAACCACAATGTTCTCCAATAATAGAAATTGTTTTTACAAAAGGTGTTAAAAAAGTTGCCTTCTACTTCAAAACAAAGATTAGCACGATTCAACATTGAAGCATGAACGCTTTGTAGCACCTCTTGGTCTATTGACGCAACAACAGCGTGTATACGGGCTACGACATTTTCTGGATTTACAACAGTTCGCTGTGAATATTTTCTTTTAAATATCCCCAAAAGAAGAATCTAGGGGATTCAGATCTGGTGACCTAGGAGGCCATGCTATGGGTCCACCCTCAATCAATTCATCTGTCTGGGAAGTTTTGATTCGGATAATTTCGTACTCGCAAACCATAAGGTGATGAAGCTCCATCATGTTGAAACCAATAATTTAGTCTAACTGCTAACAGAAAGTCATCCAGCAATGGCAATGGTAAGTTTTCATTTAAAAACATACAGCTGCAGTAAATATAGCTCTGAACTACATAATTATTTAATAACCCAGCTAAAATGTCTATTTTTGTTTTGTTTTTGTTTTTTGAATATATTTTTTTTAATAATTCAACAAAGAAAAACAATCGGAAAATTTTCACTCTTGATTTTCGATTTGTTTTTGTCTCCTTAATCAAAACTCAAAAGGACGGGCATCACTTTTGGGACATCCTGTATATTTAATATTGTTATCAATGACATGGACCAAATTTCACCATTATATTTTACGACGAGAATTAATGACGGTAGTTCAAATAAAAATTTCAATTTTTAAGTTATAAAAAACTATATCTCGGAAATCTATATAGCATTTGTGATCTAATTTTAAAATGGATAATATCCAGGATCAGTAGCCATTACAACAAACTTTTTTAAATAAAGGATACAGCATTCACTAATATACAAAAAGATGCCATACCCATAGAGTAATTTTAAAACTACTTTTTATGATTTTTTTATGTAATGGATCTAAATAGCAACAAGTTTCATTAAAGTACTATATAAATTAATAACAAAGATGGATATTAGAACAATAGATAAGTTGGAACCATAAAAATGTTAAAATGTTTAGGGTTTAAAGTTTTTAAAATTGAAATGTGAAGCGAAGATATGATTATTCGGTAAAAATAATGACAGTACAAATAATATTATAGTACATCAAATACATCAAATTTGAATAATAATAAAAATTAGTTTTTAGAAAAAATATTAAACTATTTAATACACAGGAAGGCGACACTTCTAAACATCGTCAAACGTGAATTTTGTCGATGGATTTTGATGGAGTTTGACAAATATTTATATATTTCAAATAAATTCAATTTTTATAAGCAAATTTTGTTTTTAAGGGGGGCGTTTAAGTGCGCATTTTTGTCCAGCATTTTAGAAAATCTAAGCAAGTTAGAAACAATATATCTTCACTGTAACAGTTATATAAGTTTTCTTTAGGGTATAAGACAACTGACAATAAATTCAAAATAAGGAAATAATATAATAATAATAATAGTAAGGAAATAATTTTTTCTCGTATGTTTATTTTACGTTTCCTGAATGTTGCACACCTGTTGAACATACAGAAAGTCGCGTACGGTACAATCAACATAATCACACCCTGTAGAATGTTTTTAAGAAACTATTAACACATGTATTAATCACAATTATTGAGTATCTTTACAAATTTGATGGATAAAACAAGAAAGGTAAATTTTCTGATGTTTACATGTTCTCCGTGATCTTTCAATGCGAAAAATTAAAGAAAGTGGCTCACGCTTTATCACGTTCTGACTTGTTCTATTATTGTCTTACTAAAAGTCCGATTTCTTGTCTATAAAATACCATCCTTAAGGTCATGTACCCCTTTTTACGAACGTCCATTTTATATTGGTAATATAGAGATTTATACCTTTGATTTGCATAAAGAAGATGACTTCAGCTTTGTTATTGGGATGTGTTTGAATATGCTTTGCTTATTGGGAATAGAAGCTCCCAATAAAGCAAGTTTTTTTTAATCTATTGTCAAAAGCGAATTATGATTTCCAGTTCTCTCTCTAACAAAGGACTAAATGTTGTTTTTAAGTACCAAAATTGACCATTTTTTTTATACACCTTTGTAAATATAATGCTTGTAAAGTCTTAACTGATACAAAGTATTATATATTTTATATAACGCTATGCTCTTTCTTTTTAAATTTAAACATTACAATTTTAATTTCAGATTAGCTGAAAGTTTCTGAATCTCGATTCGATGTGATGTACCAATACAGAGCAAAGTTGATATCATTTAAATAAAACGGGGATCGAGAGGAAGAAGGTTAAAATCAAGAAACAAATGAATATTTATCGATAAAAAGAAACAATTCACTGCTATTTTTAGCGAATATATAGCAATCCATTACTTCTCAGGCCACATTTGCATTTTACGTGTTCATGCGTTAGTCATTACGAGTGCTATAAATACTAACGGCTACAAATATTTTGATCATGAAATCTCGTATTTATTAAAATGCAGGAATTTAAATGAAAACGTATATCTCTCTCTAATTGGACGTCTTCATAACTAATAAATTGCTACGCGAGTCGTTTTTCAAAAGGTCATGTTATTATATTACTACCGAGGCATACGATACAAGAAATTAAAACTTCTATTTTAGTTTAGTAATCGAATGTCTAATAAATATTGTATTTTTAAAAAGGTACTCTTCTTCCCTCTCGGAGAAAAAATTAATGAGTTTTGCTTTAATAACTGTCATTATAATTTACAGCCGATTTCTTCAATCACCATAAAAAAGGAGTGGACTGGAAATTTAAAGAAATGATAATAAAAGCGCCTTTATTAATTATACGTTCAATCCTCCTTTGTCGAGCATAGGCAGGAATGCGATATAGGTACGGTTCTCATAATAAAATTGACCGTTTCGGTTGATACTCGAGCTATCCTATAAATCACGAGATTAAAAATAGATAGCATTAAAAATCTTTAGTCGGTTTTTAATCTAGGCTCATGAGGCAGGAGCTCCGCAAAGTAATCCTGTCCCGAAGGTGCGCACATGTGTTTCAAGACCTACTCAACGCGTTATTTATAACGTAATTAACATATTAAAATTTATTTCGAGATTAAATTCATTAGTTACCATCTATATATGCAGTTAAGTAATCGCGCTCGCTGAATTCTCGAAGTGATGCAGAAAAAACTTATTTCCCAAAGCAAAAAAAAAAGGATTATAATGATTATTAAGTGTGTATTCTCCATTAACGTAGCCGTTAATAAGAATTAAGGCAGGATTACGAACAATTATTTAAAAACAGAAATTATAAGAAATATAAGTAAAATTATGGGCGATAAATATTTATTTAAAAAAATTGCTAAGAGTTAAAATAGCAATTGATTTGGGAATAGTTACTTTAAAAAATCTACAAAAAGTCATATTAGTATAGTCTATTGGACTATTATTTGTTTTTTAAGAAATGAACAAAATAATATTGAAAAAAATATATTCAATTTGTTACAAACGTACATAAGTATTTTGTAAACATTTTTAGGTTTAACTTAAAAACAACTTCATAGTAAGTTGGTAAAGTTATAAAAAAAACTGTTGATGAACCGAGAGATCGCAGAAAGTATAAAACCTTTAAATGAGTTTAAAACAATTCAAAAATTTTAATTTTTAATTACAGTATAATAATAATTGTTCACCATATTACAATGTTAGAATTGATAATTTAATGAAGGCCCAACATACATTCTGACAATGTAGATGATCATGCATAACGGAACGTTTACTTTTCTATAATGCCAATTTATTGTGTATTGCCAACTACTGAATATGTTTTATCTGTTCCTACATAAATAGTAACTCTGTGCGAGATGTAGTTGATTATTTTTGACTTAATTTTATTCGAAAACATCTCGAAAAGTAACAGTAACAATTTTATGAAAGCAACATAGTGGCAGCATCTACAACAATCTGCATTACACATCTTCCACCATCTCCAATTAAAAAAAGTGCAGATATAAATTTCCTGGAAAAGTTCTGTCCGTCCTTTTGTGGGATACAGATTGACTTCTTTGGGATATTAAATGAACAGTATTTTATAAGTGTACTTTTGTAGGAGGTGCTGAAGTCAGCAATACAAAATTGTTTTAAGTATATTTAATCATAATGTAATTCCTGCTCTGTTTGGAGATAAAAATTTCATACAGCTTTCTTCACACGATCCTAATCTAACATCTTCTGATCATCATATGTTTAGTAGAAAGATATTTTGGAAGAACAAATGGTTAAAGAAATGCTAAATTACTGGCTAAAAATGCAGCAATAAACATTTCTCTAATAAAAGATATTCGGTGCAAAGGCGTGAGTAGTAGATGTATTGAAAAAGAGGCTGCAATTAAGTTATGTTTCCATCAATTAAATTTACTGATAATTTTAGAAATAATTTTGAATAAGCGTATATAAGATATAGCAGCAATATTTTGTCTTGAAATCGGGCTGTTATAATCCTTCAATAATTACATATACAACATATTTTGTGATCAGTTATTCCAAAATCTTCGAATATATAAACTTGATACTAATTTAAATTAAGAACTTAATTTAAAAAAAATTGAATATATCCGGATATACCGATCTTCGACTATGCGCTACTGCCTAACAATGCTCATAACACAATCCATCATTAAGTCAAGGAATCAAGGCAAATCATGGTTTTTGTACTTTTAACTGTGAACGGTACAAAGAAACTCAAAATGCACAGATGTTTTGATTGAAAGTGTCTATTAAATTGTAAAATAAAATGTTATCTGCGATGCCAAATAACTTTGTTTGAAGATGGAAACTCTCAGAGCTCTGGTAATTCCGATGTCACTGATTAGGTTTTTATCAAATTTGACTTGAACTAAGTTTGAAGTTTGACTCTTTAGTGGTTCCTGAATAATTTACCTGAAACTGATTCTTAAATTCAATCTCTGAAGTCATAAGAAAACGCCTTTTCCATGCTGGTTGCCACATCATCGGTTTGGACATCTTGACATTTTCAAGAGACGTATTTCCAGAAGAGACTCTGAAACTGGGGATTAAGTCTTCTGGCCGGTATTTACATTTGTTGTCTGCACTGGGTCCAATGCGTTCCGGTGCACAGTTTGTAGTCCTTGGCCCTTGATGTTCTGGTTCTTGATTTTTATGGAGAGATTCCAAATTTCAGATAGAGATTCAAATTATCTGCATTTATATGGATTTCCATTGCTTCTCTTAGAATATTGGCCAAGATCTCATTATTTTTCTAGAATTTGTAGTTCTTAAGTCATAGTTCTTCTAGTTCTTAAGTCATAGGTCTTGTAGTCATAGTCATAGTTCTTCTAGGTCTAGTCTAGTCTAGTCTACTCTAGTTCTTAAGTCATAGTTCTTCTGAATTAGTTGTCTACAGTCAATTTGTGTTTTCCCATTGGTTAATCTCTTTGTAATTTAAATAATTAGCGAGACACGTTGTTCCCAGATGTTCCTCATTTTCTTAATGTTTCCAAATTCTACCATTGGATTGTTCCTTATTCGTGTTTATATCCATTTCCTCTGAGTAACTGAATATAGTTGATACATGTTATCTTTCAAGTATTCTGATTAGCAAATAATCCGTGCTCGATGTATTGAAGGTACGATACCTTGTTTCTGATCCGGATGGTGATAAAACTTAGTGTTTTGTTACCCATCTGCATGGGTTAGCATTGCGTAAAGCTGTAACTAGGATTTAAATGACAACTAAGAATGGAAGAATACTAGGTATGATGTTAAGCTGAGACCAAGCCAGATAGTAAATGTATCGTCACTTTAGTTTTAGACTTGCTGACGCCTGAGCTTTCTTGTCGCAAGTTCCCCTGTAGATACTTGCCAGATCTGGAGACACGGATAAACCCATAGCTATTTCTTCAGTTCGTTTATAAAACTGATTCTTAAAAGAGAGTAATGTCCATTTTGTGCACAGTATTGCCCAAGGCTACTAATTTACATCATTGATGTCACCTTTTTAAAACAATTACCTAAATGATAAAATAAATCATGTGAATTAGGAAAGCAACTACTCACTGAATCATCAGAGAGGAGAGCTTGGGTGCGTCTCCGACTCAGTGAGATCGATGTAAAAAATTTTCATGTTACATCAAGACCCGCTACCGTCTTGTACGCCATCGGACCGCCGCTGCGTGATAATTGTTAACAATGACTTTCTATCTCCGTATTGTTTATGGTGCTAGGAACGTGTATCATAAATCCTTTTTATATCGTATTGTGAATAGGCCGGCTCGTAAACTATATTTGTCCATTTCACATTCGGTTTCTCAACCTCAATGATACGCAGCTGGCGGGTCGCGAATGGGAGGCATATGAATTAACGGCAATGAGATACTAGGCGCTAATTTACTGTTCACGTGGGGAGTTTGGATTTGGCATCCATCGCAAATGAAAAGCTACTGTTAAGTTTTCATATTTCCATGTTGGTCATGGTAACTAACATCGAACAATGGCCACTCGGTTGCGCTAATGCCAGCCGATTTACTTGTCAAATGAAGTGCTGTTTTATATGTGTGACCGAAGTAGCTACCCACCTTTTGTATCAGTGGTAGTAAAATTTGCCTAATATTCTCAAATGATAAGTTCTGGAACCACAAAGATTTCAGTAGATTCAGAATGTTAATAGATTTAGAGCTAAACTTGGTATAAACGTTGAAATAAGGCGATAATGATAAAAAATGATGCATAAACAAAATGATCGTTAGATTTTTAGACACTTATAATTATAATTATCATAAATTATAACTTATTCTCATATTATCTTATTTCGCAAATACTTAAGATAAGAATCTGTGTTGCACACAACTTTTTTTATTTTAATCTATACTGCATGGTACTGAACGTACGGCATTTATACTGCGGACACCCTATATATTTTTGAGTAATTCATCAATAACTGTGTTTCTTGTTCAGTCTGTCAAAGATCGCTGCCTTTAAGAAACGTCTTAGAAATATATGTTATTAATAAACCAGATGGACCTTCTTCGTCTGTAGGGATGGATTTTATAAACAAACTGAAAAGACAGCTATGGGTGTACCCTAGTCCTCAGTTGTAGCATATCCACATGAAATTTTTTGAGAAGAAGACCTTGGAGTCAGCAACTCTAAACCCAAAATATTGGTTCAAATATGTACGTTAACGATACAGTTATTATCTATTTACCACATGTAGGTCTATGCTTGTTCAGGAGTGCGGAGATGCCCTGGAGTTACTGACCTGACGAAGAATTGGTCTGGATTTCGGAACACATGGGCTTCCCTGGCAGCTAAAGAGCAAACCAACTGGTTCGTTTTGGATCCAGTGGTCCTAGCAATCCTCGGAATCACATGAGGTATATTAACAGGGCCCTTAATAAATAGGTCTCTCAAACATTAGGCCAAAACTGAAGGATGAATAGAGGATGTAGGCAGGCCCATATGGGCCTAACAAACCTAAGACGCGACGCCTGCTGAGCCTTAGTCGAAGAGCCCTAATTCAAATGGTGGGGATCCTGACAGGCCATAACAGACTTAGAGGAGGTATTTAATCAAACTTAATAGGAATTGAGGCGGACCACTTATGCCCGAGATGTGGAGTAGGAGAGGATACCTTTATCCATCTTCTGGTACACTGTGGCTTCGGGAGGTTAAGACAAAAAGACTTTGGTACCGAAGAGCTCCAATGCGATGCCTTCCTTGGATCAAAATCCTAGCCATTATCAGGGCATATGTAGATTCGAGGACGGAGTAAGCAGAAAGAAAGAAAAAAACTTGTGGCCTAATTGCCAGACTGAAGCCGCCCCATTCACTACTACTACTAGCACATGTATGGAGTTCATCTGAACGTTAACTTTCCATGAAGATACACTGCCATTCTCAGATGTCCCAGAGGCGTTGTTAACACATTATAGAAGATCAAGCATATACCATCTGCCAAAACCTATGGACAAGGAACTACAGTATCGATGACCTTCTCTTAAAGGAAATGCATTTACGAACAAAAACATTTAACGACACCTCAGAAGAATATCTAAAGGCAATGAAAAATACCTTCTTTATGGGATGTACTGACAAAACAGGCAGATGCCTGGAAATAATAATAATATCATCTACAATACCTTAAGGTGGCCATATTCCTGGCCGAGAAATAGTGAAATTTCTGGCGTTTTTAGGTACTGAAATCTTTAAAAGTAAAATGTGTAGAACAAAAGTAAGCACAAAAATAAAATCCTTGATGTTTTGTTTATTCATTGTTACCATTTAAATTTACTCAAATAAAATAATAAGTTAAAAAAAGCGTTTGTAAAACATGTGTTTGCTGTTATTCTAACTCCACATTTTAAGAATTATTTTCACGTACTTATAAATAAAAGTAAACAATTTTATATGTAGGACTAAGCAAGTAAATGTTATAAGAATATTTACATGTGGAATTATATATAAAAAAGTTAGTATTTTCGTAGATTTCAGTACCTAAAACCTTGATGGTTTGATCGGTTTTTGCACCTGTTTATTCGTTTTACTGCGGCGTCTTTGAAAATACTCATGTGGCATGACATAACATTCCTATTATTTGACAAGCTTCAGATTATTCAGTTATTAAATGTTTGAAATTATTTGTCTTTGCGGAAAACACTATTTAAAGAATATGGGGCCCTTAAGGAAGATAGGGATAGTCTTTTTTCTTTTAAGTCTTTTAAGACGAGCTGCAGGAACGATCTTCTCCAAGACCCCGATGTATTCCCCTAGGATTCCGTGTAAACGTAAAGACACATATGAGGTAAAAAGAGTACAAATGTCACTTGAACACACATACAGAACACACGTCAACTGACACCGAAACCAGAGAACACTATACCAACGTTCCTTTGATGTTTTGTGGTCACGCTAGAGTCGACCGATTTGACAGAAACACAATCGTTTACACTGAGAGAAGTTACACTTTTGAATAGATGTACACTGAACGAACTGCATCAGTATCAAACATTATTCATATAATACAAGGATAACTGTGATAAAATGTAGACAAATTAGGTATAATATATAAAAAAAATAAAACAATGTGTTTTACAACTAATATTTTTATTAAACAGATATAATATTTTTCTGCAATATTTGAAATAGTTTTTTAAAAATAGGTACCTGACAATGCAATAACTTCTTTGGGACAATCCTCCACAATTTTTGCCTCTAGCTCTTCTTGCCCATTTCTAAGTTGAGGAAACTGTATAGGTATTTCGTTTGGCAATAAGGTTATTCTTACATTCCCTTTACCAATATATTTGGTTTTGAAATGGTGTTCACAAAGCCTATAATTCTTATATACATCCACAATCCTAGGCAATAAATCGAGTCGATTGCAAGTTTCTATCCACACTCGAGCACTGCAAACAAAAATAAAAATTTTCCTAAAGATATTCTCTATACTTATGCAATACCATATTACAAGAAAACATACCACATTATTTTAAAAATCAAAATACTTTTTTCTGATTTACATTTATAGGTAGGTACTTAAAGTAATAATAATAATTACCTTTCTAATCCTTACGTAATCTCAAAAGGGTTGATCCTTTACCAGTTTTGGATGAACAGTCGCGAAAAGCACAATAATAACGATGCATTTTATTGATTTCAAGTTGATTTTAATTGTAGATGGAAACGAAATAAAATACAAATAAATCCACTATCAATTAACATTATACAACACAACTGTCCACCGCCAAAAAAACTACGACTCGTTTCTTCTATTTATATTTGACGGCTCTGACAGCCACTGACAACTGACAACAACAAAACCCAATTCGCGCATGCGCATACGAAAACTGTTAACGCAGAAAGCCTTGCTGTCGCTTCTCGTTGATATAGTGTTCTCTGCCGAAACTATCTATGATGGGAAAGAGAAAGAGAGTTTCATCTTAAGAGAGCGATAGAAATCTTGATATGCCAGGAAGTCTAAATCGATAGCGTAGCAACTAGCCCTGAAATTGTTACGTTTTTAACATTATTTTGTTTCGATCAGAATGAGTCCTGAAAATGTATCACAATATCATTGTTATATTCTGTATAGATAATTTAGAAAATTCACAGAATTCACCACCAAGCAAACTTCTGACATACTGGAAACGTAGTTATTATGGATAAAATAAAAGACATCATCACTGGTATATAAATGAATTTATTTATAGATGCCTGACAAATGACAACTTAACTGATAACTTAACTGATAAGCTATCTCGACTGACACCTTAATTAGCATATCACCAATAATCTACATAGTTTTTCTTTTTTTTTACCTTTGAAAATCACATAATGATTTACAGCCACTTCACACAAATTCATTTCGTGCCCTGGAGAATTTAGTTTTCATGCTAAATTCACTTATAACACTCTTAAACATCGACAGGGTCGTAGAAACATACCTCACCGTAATCGTCAAAATCTAGGACTATCTCCATTCGACGGAGAAATATCCACCAAAATCACTCCGATCAGATCAGTCCTGCGCCCAGCAATCACGACCGAACGTTTGTTACAGTTTAACTGCCGATTTTTTAAACATTTCCAATGTTACAAGTAAACGTATTTAATTTTTATTGGTCGTTTTCTGTGACAATGTGTAGAAATGGGAGTTTAGTATGAACCGTAAACCAGGTACTTCACCAACTCGCAGCTTTAATGTTTTCATAAGTATATCAACATAAAATACATCCTACTTTGTCAGTGCCTTTTATGTGACATACGGACGGGTAACAGCAACACAAGAAACAAATCGTGTCCTACCTGCGCGATAAAAGCCGTGATCTAATTGTTTTTATGTGAACGTAAGAAGATATTTATCTATATTGAGTTACTAACCATTATTTATAGTCAATAAAATCCAGCTATTCCCATGCAAATAACCGCTAAATGCGTAAATTATAGTATGAATAGAGTAGCGTAGTTATAGACGGGTATTTTCTTTGGCTTAAATATGCATATTATTGATTAATAAGATCGTTGAAATAAATAATGTCACAACACACGCCATGAATTACAACTAACATTCATCTTCATTAATAACATGTGTTTATAGTATTTGTTAAAGCAACAGACCCTCGACAGCGATACGAGAACGTACAACTCTAAATACAAATTATAAGCAATATTTTAATTTAGGCGCTGTTATTCTTGCGCTAATAACCGATATTAAATTCTCGAGAGCTCTAAAAGTTGGTTGCTCACAGAATGGACGTAATAATGCTTTAATCGTGTGCAATGCACGATCACGTTATAGAAAGGATTAAATTGAACGCTCTCCATTATAATTATGAGTGACGTGCCATTTATTCCCATGCACTTATTTTAGCAAAGATCGTGGCCCGTGAGGAACAATTACAGATTTTTGCATATACCACAATGGTTCTGCGGAGTCACTGCTTCCTCGCACTTTTGAGAAATCGCAGGCAGTATTTGTGTTTAGGACCCCTTTTTTTATTCATATAGTCTAAACAACTTTGCCTAAAATACTTTTTCGGCGAGGTCACCTAACCAAACCTTTTCACGATTTTATATGCTCCACAAAAACAAACACAGGCATAATTAAATTTTCCTTGAAAATACTTAACTTTAACAATTATTCCTGTGATTAAGGAATACACTAAACAGAGCATTTACAGGACTTGAAGATTTATTTTTAATGGCAGATGAGTCTCGATAAAAAAATCGATTGCTAAAAAACTGTCTTAATAAAGTTGCCTAGCGATAGAAGAAAGAATATATTTTCGGAAACTGTCATGAAATATTGAGGACTTGAGGAAACTAAAAACACATTTTTGTTTTAGAACAAAAAAATCATACTACTGTTACTTATTAATAACGAGCGTTCAAATAAAAACGTGGTCGAAGTTGGCTCTGACACATTGGACGTAGGGAGTAGCTTATAGCGACCAACTTAACCTCATTTCTCAACGAGCTGTATAGCAGCTGTCAGTTTCAATAACGTTAATGACTATATAACTTTATTTTAAAGAATAATCGTGATAACAATAACAAACAATTAAAGGAGCTGCGGAAAGTGTCCCCCTCCTTGTTATAACAATAAATTAAAGCAGCTGCTGAAAGTGTCCCCCTCCTTGTTCCAAGCACTTTTCACACCTGTTCCTCAAAGAATTAAAGACATTTTCTAAGATGCTCGGGGTATTGTTAATTTCACGAATCTTGTCTATAAGTCGAGCCTGCAGATGGTTTAAATCAGGAATAGGCAGTTCAAAAATAGTGTTTTTAAGGTAAGGCCACAAAAAGAAATCACACGGCGTAATATCACATGACCTCGGTGGAAATTCATGTTCAGCATTGAGACTTATTAGTCGATTTTGGAAAACTTCCCTCAACATATTCATCGTCTCGCCTGCCGTATGTGCCCTTGCGCCATCTTGTTGAAAGTAAAAGTTTGTAATTTCGTTTTCTTCCAGCTGGTTAACAAAAGGAGCGATAATTTCTTCTCTATACCTTTGCGCAGTAAGAGTACCATTAAAAAAAATAGGTCCATAAATCCTCCTTCGATTGAGAGCACACCAAACTCCAATTTTTTGAGCGTGTAGAGGGCCCTCGACAAAAAAGTTATCTGGTTTTTCAGAAGACCACATTCTCATATTCTGTGAGTTTACGTAACCACTTAAATGAAACCAGGCTTCATCAGAAAAAAAGGTGATATTATGAAGTTCACCGTAGTTGTTTAAAAACCATTCACAAAATACAGCCCGTCGCGGAAAATCAACTTCATGAAGTTCTTGCTGACAAGTTAAACGATAGGAGAACAAACGCAAATCTTTTTTTAACACTGTGTGGCAGGTACCGACTGATACTCCCACCATTTGTGATAAAACACGTACAGAAGTTCTTGGCGCATTTTCCATTATTTGTTGGACATTTTCTTTTAATTCTTCAGTCCGCTTTTTAGGTCGGCCGCTTCCTTCTTTTCTTGTTACACTGCCCGTTTCACGAAAAACATTAACACAACGCTGAACTGCACTTTGAAAAATTTTGTACTCAACAACGCCGGGAAATTGATTTTGAAATTCTATGAAACATTCCTCAATAGAATACTTCCATATTCCATCAATCTTGCGTCCATTTCTAAAGTAGGACTCTATGATAAACACTTTTTGTTCTTGAGAAAACACCATTTTAAACGCTTTTTAAAACGAAAATATTCAAATTGATAGCGGCGATATAGCGCTTTGACAGATGACGTTTAAGTTCATTTGCTATACGCTACGCCCTACGTCCAAATTTTCAGAACCAACTTGACCACGTTTTTATTTGAACGCTCGTTATAACTGGATAAATGGTTTAAAATAATATGACTGACTATTTATTTTTGAATATTTAGAAAACCCAAATTAATCACCTATTTGGTTTGCTCGAAAATTGAAAATTAAGATTCTCAGTATTATAGTAGATCTAGTTTATTCGAAACGTGGAGACAAGGTCGACTCATAAAATCACTATGTTAAACTGAAAGCAGGTATTTTCGATGGTCCTCAAATCTGTACCGTATTGAGAGGCGAAAAATCTATCACAAAAATGAAAGATACTGAAAGATCAGCCTAGCTAAGTTTAAAAGTCACATAGAATTTTTTGGATAATCTTCTGGGTTAGGATTTTCAGAATTAAGTTGAGGAATTGTTGAAGAATTTCAGACAGTTGCTGATGAACTTGAAATTGCATTTATTAGACACTCATCTTGATTAGTTTCCGGAGAACCTCGAAGATTACAGCGAAGAACAGAGTGAATGATTTTACCATGATATCAAGGAAAAAGAGCGTCGGTATCAAGGAAGGTGAGATATTAATGTGATGACGGATTTCTGGCGGATGCTTAAAATGAGAAAGCCAAAAACACAGAAAGATGCATAGATCGTTTGAGGATAAAATAGTTTGTTACAAAAGAAAAAAAAAAGTAAAAGAAACGATGTGTACCCTCATCTCTCTTTGCGGCAAATTCTATTTATCTCTGGATTTTGGGGTTATTTTCTACGGTATTCTGGAGGTTCTACTGGAGGGGAAAACTTTCGAGTTGATTACGAGATACGTATCATGTTTGTTTATTTACATTGATGGATTTAGTGTAAAATTGGTAAAGGACCCCTCACAAATCAAACGGAAATTGGCTTTCGGTGAAATCGGCCGAATTTTGGATATGTTGTTCCTTTCGGTGTCCAGATCAAAAGTCTCCATGGGCACGAAGCTCGAAAATCTTCCCTGCGAGCAGTACCCAGCTTGGAAGGGATTCGGATTCAGCACTTATAATATAGTCCGTTCTCTTTTTACAATTGTTCCAAATAGGATTTTCCGTATTTAAGGGTGGTTTTTCGGTGATTTAAGAAAACTGGGGGGTGATGAAGCAATAATTCTAAATTGGGATTCAAATTCAGCGTAAGAATACATAGGTATATAGATATGGTTCTGCAGTAATTTTTGGTCGATTTCTAAAATTATACCTAAATGCTGATTCCTCCAAAAACGAGATTTTCGATATTTTCTGTATTTAAGGTCAGCTTTCCACGTCATAAAAAAATGGAGGGTGATTGAACAATTCTGCCCCGGATTAGGATTCAGTACCTCCAAATTCATAATGGTACACCTTTGGAAACGACTGCTTATCTTTTTTTATGGGACTGTATTATCAAGTGTCGATGCTGACGGTGCAACTTATACATATACATCAGCCATTTTCGAAGATATTCTATTTGAAACGTTCTGCACCAAAATCTGCTATAATTGTCGGGGAAGGGAGTTTGAAACAGTGACTTGTATAGTCTTTCGGAAGCCACAATTTCAAATTTTCAGCGATTTTTCTTGGAGTGCTTTTTGTTTTATCAATATCAACAAATTGATTGGCAAATTACCAATTAACGTATCTGATGAAGAACCTATAATTAGGCTTATAGCGCAAAGCAGAGTATTTTCAATATAATGTAATGTGAAATAGGTCTGATAGATCTGATCTTGTCAGTAATTTTAATAATCTTTATTTGATATACCATATATTTGTCATATTTAGTAGTTCTTTTATTCCACACGCTACACGCCAGTACTGTCAGTACTTATTATTAAAATATAGAATAACATGAATTGCCTTTATTAACAAAAAATGTTCAGCAGAGGCTTTTTATATAAGTGTTGGTATTTTTGTCAAAATGTGACTACTTTGCACGATATCCAAAAAGATTTGTTTTTCAATAGGGCATTAGTTTTGAGAATCTTTTTATATTAATGTATTCCTTATTGTTCAGTGTATTTTTCAAGAAAGAGAAGTTGTCCATAATATTGGAGGTTTCACATTCACGACTTATGTCGAAAATAAACCAGTTTCTTTTCAGTGTTCATTTCTTTCAGTTCATTTTTTGAAGTCTTGTCTTGTAGGCCATTGCATACAGCATATCCTGCGACAATAGATGCTTTATTTTGTAACTGTCCCTGTATTAAACAAAACAAAAACTAAATTCTCCTCCTACGCTTGAAAGGGTATAAATTCTCAGGGATGGGGTACTTTTAAAGTTATAATATTATGATGTTGCATGACGAAAAAACTCCTTCAATAAATTACCTACTTGTTTTTTTTCTATTTCCTGTTTAAATTCTCTTATATTATGACGATTTTAAATCACTGCCAACTTACTATTTTACTGTTAGCGTTATCTGTGATCAAAACAAACGCGATAGAACGGATAAAAAATACTTTTTCATTTAATGCACACTTAAATATCCGTCCGCTGATTTATTGCACGTAGTGGAAATAAATAAGCGCTCCGTCAATATTCAAATGACCGCACATTATACGTTCAGGTAATAAAAAGGAATCCGTGATGAGTGATAAACAAATGTCGTCGCAGCTAGGAATGTAACGGCGAATGAAATGACAAATATAAAATCCTCCAGATCAAGATTACGGTTAACGTTGTCGAGAGGATGCGAAAAATCTCTAGCATAATGCAGGATAGATTATCATAAACATAAATGTCGCCGGAGATATCCAAAACAAATCACCGCTAATAATTAACAATGTTTAGTACGTTATCCTACAAAGCAGGTATTTGAATGTGATACAGCGTCGAAGATATTTATGATTTCTATTCTCGGTACATCTTTAGAATCGGCTTTGTTTAATCGAACATGAAATGATAATGTCCGTTGCTAAATTGATACCAATATAAATATGTCAACCAGTGATATGAGATTGGGATGGGTATTAGATCCCATAAAAAATCCTAAAACATTGGGGCCACTGCGTGAAGTTATAGCATTTATTTTTTACTACGAATGTCATATTTGTTGCAGTGGATGCCTCATGAAAGATAATAGGCTACTTGCATGACAATTTAATTTCTTTAAGAACTAACAGGTGGTAAAAAAAATAATTTCCTTAGTGCTACAAATTAATTATTAATAGATGTTTAAAATTATGTAACAATTTAAATTTTGTCACATGATCAAGAACACATCGTGACGTCATTTAGTGTGATCAAAAACACATCCTATCGCGGTCGTTTGCTGCCTAGACTAATTCCTCCTCCGACAAAATGGAAGCTAATCTAAAGAAACACGTATGCAGGTAGTCTCAAAGCAAAGCATTAGTTCGCTGCCTCTAGACTCTTGTTACTTACTATGCTCACGTCTTGACCTGTCAATCATTTTCTCGATTCTCAATCGCACTAAATGACGTCACGATTTAGCTCGGTAGCAAACACACTGAATGCGAATCCGATATTCGTTTAACGAAGTTAGCTCATGTTCAAGGTTAATTGAAAGGTCAACTTTTGTTTTTTTATGATAATACAGTTTTTGCCCCCGGATTCTGAACGACCGCGCAGTTTTACATTCGGATAAGTTGTTATTTTTTGAGATTATGTTCAAGGTTATTTGAAGGTTAACTATTTTTTTTTATGGTATAATACATTTTTGACCCCGGATTCTGAGAGCCATAAATGTAACTTTTGGAGACGTGGTTGAATTATTTTTGCATCTTCAAGGTCACTTACAGGTCAAATTTCCCTCTCGAATTTCTGAAATTGGAATTTCGTTGGCATAGCAAGTTATCGGTAGAATGACTTCTATAAAAGTTGTTTGAGTCGTAGGAGTACACCACTTTGTGACCTTTGATTTGACTTTGACGGTTATTCTGATAAAAAATACTATAATAGATTCTGAGATAGTTACACGATGATTTTCTTATACACGACATTTGGATTTCATGATTTTAAGGTCGTAAAAATGCCAACTATAGACCTCTTATTCGAGAATTTGATCCTATATCCTCTCACTTTGATGCCTTAGCATAATTGGTTTTTCAATGAGGATATTTCAAATCATGCTACCTCAGAATATGTAGAAAGGAGATATATTACGGTATTCAGAGGTGTTACGTTCAAAAAGCAATACACATTGAAATAACCTTGGTGGTCCCCAATAACTCAAACAACTTTTATAGACGTCATATTTCCGATATCTCGCTATCCTAATGAGATACCAACCTGAAAGGCGGCTCTGACCCTCAAATGATCTTGAAAATAATAAATAATTTAACCACATCTCAGAAATTGTATTACCATAAAAAAGATTGACCTTCAAATAACTTTGAATATGGCCTTAAAGAATAAAGCCACGTATTCGAACGTAAAATTTCTAGCTTTTTCAGACCTAAAAAACAAGAGTTCACCTTGAAGTAACCTAGAACACGAGCTAACTTCATCAAACGGACACCAGATTCGAATTCAGCAACCCCAAAAACGTAAACACACGTTAATTTTATAATTAATTATTATTAGTTAACAATCTCAAATAAATTTTTAATATTTTCAATATATGATTATAAAATTATAGATAATTTTTAGGCATTTAAAAAATATATGCTGGTTGTCCATTAAGATCTATTAGGCGAATCAAAAACATAATTTCTTGAAATATTATTTACTTCATTCATTAGTTCAAGACGTAAACTTCAATACGATTTTGGAATGCATTTTGTAATGAGAAGCTCGTACTACGTCTTATTGGGTACATATTTTGCTAATTGTAAGATTAACAAAACTGGGTGAGCAATAATTTAGACGATTTGATAAGTATGCATAACTTGCAAACAAAATAGAAAACAAACAATAGAAAGTTAAAAGATCTAGAACTACCTTAATAAAATACTATATTGTTGTGGTCTTCTATTTTGTGCAAAAATTGTTACAATTGTAATGCATAAAATGTATTTTATTATCATTATATTTATTAAATCATATTTCACAGCAATTAAGAACATTGAGATTGATGTGATTTGATAATTATCATTGTTGTATTAAATTATTTAGCTCTAGTTCTAACGCATATAGAGATTTGTGAAGGGTTGTCTTTGATATTCGTTCTGGGGTTGTATTCTGTAATTTTCTTACAGTGCTATAACTTTATAGCCACAAAAAAATATCACAAGATAAAGGGTAGCTTTTACAGAAACATTTATTTTGATTGACTTGATTTTTTGTGACATTTTAAGTAAATTTGATTAATACTTTTTGCTATATTATTAACGACAGTTACTAAAAAAAATTGTAAAAGTTACAGAATAACAACTTATCCAAAAAATTTTTGGAATAGATGCGTCATGAAAAATGGAGTCAACTTCGTAAAAAAATTGTTTGTAAAATTCTTATAGTTTCCGAGAAAAAAGTTATTGAAGTTGTATTTACAACCCCTACATCGCTGGACTATTGTAGTCTCAAACGTCATTCACGATGTACGATGTACGCAATGCGCTCCCTTTTCACGTTTCCCCAGGTGATTCCGGATAGTGTTTACATTAGTTTTTAACTATCAAAATTGACTTAGGTATATAGTAACTATAAATATAGTTGATGGAGATCGTTTTAATTTATTGTGAAGCAAGACGACATTTGTGTTATGATGAAGCATTTGTATTATTGTGAAGCAAGACAACATTTGTGTTAGTTCGTAGAAACTGGATAAGACGGACCCAAATGTGTTTAACCGTTGGTGGACCAAATTTTGAACAGTTGTCGTAACATCAGGTATGTCAAATTATTTTATTAATTAAAACAAATAAGTTGTATTAATTTATAACAATAGCGGCACAAGCAATTGAATTTGTTGATATAAGATTTTATTTATGTCTCCTTGCCAAAGAAATTCTTTCAATTTTTTGTCCGTTCACGCTGCATGCTTTGCCTTGCCTTTTACAGTGGGAGAGTTTCCATTTTCGAACTGCCCTCTTCGATTTTTTTTACAAAATCGTATTTGTAAGAGTCCTTTGTACATTCAAAAATTTTTTTTTAATAAGTTCTGAATCACCCTGTACAAAATAAATATCAATAAATGAAATTGCATGAAAAACTGGAAGATATCATTACGGTTAAATTTCTTATTTAGGTATTGGCACTTGTTAGCTGCAAAATGTTAGCGGTGTCTAAAGGCCTACGAAATTGTAATTACTTTTAACAATTGGCTGAGCTTGAACATACTGTTTGTGTTATTCAAGATTGTGTCATTTTCTATACTTATATAGGTTACTTTTGTAACTTTAGTTAATGTTAAGTATCTTTTAAATTTTTATGTGTATATTATAGGTATTGTACACATTTTTTTCAATACCCCGAGAAAATTTTTAGAAAATTTGTAAATATTTAATATATAAAAGTAGATATTTTAAAACTTTCAACAGTAGCAAGGTTACAATCTCTTGTTCGACCATTTTTGATCCGCCATCTTGAATTTTGCAAACTGCGGATCCGTGACCAGCGACCCCGAAAACCCCTGTATAACAAATTTAGCGCGAATAGGTTATTTTTTGAAAATTTGGTCGGCCATCTTGAATCAGCCATCTTGAATTTTGCAAAATTGATGTCGGATCCGTGATCAGCGACCCCGAAAACCCCCGTACACCAAATTTGGCGCAAATCTGTTATTTTTTTTTAAAATTCATGATATCTGACCTTAATTGACTTGTTTTTTTTTTGAGGTTAGAAAAAGAACCGTCAATTTTGACCGCGGATTTACGTTCGGCGGGGTCTTAATCATATAAATGAACATTTGAATATAGAAAAATTTTTTTTTTATTTTTCCTAGCACTTTTTTGTGAATTTTTACTATTTTTGACCTGTTTTTTTGAAGTTAGGAAATTCCTGTGATGTGATAGCACAATTCTGACACCGGATTCGTGATCAGGAGGCAAAAATATTACGAATAACATATGTCGCATGAAAAGTACAGGCAACTTTTTTTGTGTGTGGCTGTGTTATAGATAGAAATAATAATATCTCTCGAACTATTTATTTTTGACATTTGATTGCCACAAATGTTAAGCTACTTGTACTGTTAAAAACGAATAATTTTGATCGCTTTAGAAATTCGTATAATTTGTAAGAAAAGTGTCCAGACAATGTCAATTTTATACCAACACATTTTTGTACAAATTCGCGATCAGTTCAAAATAAGCAATAAGTATAATAAATTCCAAGTTTTCTTAATATACTGCAAAGCCGTTCTATTTAAACAAAACGAGTGGGGAATATTAAACCAGGATCAGATTTACTGCCCCGGAGGATTCCCTTCCAATAAAACAAACTACAAGAGCGAAACGATTTAATGCACATACACTGGCTGCGTACTACAAAGAGTAAATAGAATTTTGTCTATCGCGATGACGGGTGCATATGTGCCCGTGTTTGCGATGCCATTACGAGCCCAAACAGGGCCAGAGGGCGCAACATTACCGCCACTTCTCCTGCTGTCAATCAACGTTGTCAATCAGCAGCGGCCTGGCTCCTGATTGCTTATTTACTTTGCTCAATAATGAGTGCGAGGGGACGATTACAAGTGTAATGCGCCAGCGACACCTCTCCCTGATAACTAATAACCGGGAATTAACTCTCGGTTTGCTGACGGGACTCAGCGGGACGCTCGTCATTCTTAACCGGAGGCTCCGGAGGTGGGTGCATGGTGTCGACGTTTTGGCATACATATTTTCTTAGACAAGAGACAATATTAAATATGGGAAGGAACAACAGTATCTATTTTGGAAAATTAATAATCCTGCATAAGATACAGGATGTTACACTTAAAAAATCATTTTTATTTTTTTTAAATAATTTAAAAACTGGCAAGTGAAATAATTTGAAATTTTGGTGGTAATAGTTTAAATAGTAGATGGATTTTACAGGGTCTAACGATACTTATAGTGTACGATAATTCAATAAACAAAGAAATCTAAATAAAAAATTTAGATAAATTTAGAACAAATACACTGAAGATGAATTTTTCGAGACAAAACGTCTGAATCTAGTTACGGCTGAGGCAGTACAGTATTGGGGGCCATGAAGGCTTGCAAAAAATGTTATAAAATTTCCAAGGTCGTATTCAAAAAAGTGAAGTTGATGATGGTTCTGGAGAGACGAAACGTTACATATAAAAATTGATTATCCCATTCGATAGAGGGCAAAAAGTGGCCATGGGAAAGTGTTCATCTTTTTTCAATATCATCTCAAATAGCTGTTTTACATTGACAATTTATTCATCAATAAATTGACGAAGTTCTTCATGAATTAATTCACGAATTTATTGGTAAACAGTGTGGTTTTACACTGTTACAGACTTTGTCAAGTTTTTTTACGTATGAATCAGTTCTACTCATAATTATTGTAGTGATACAACAGCGGTACCGTTCTGACACATATTATATAAATATTAGTTTTTGTAAGTAATAAATCAGTAAAAACAATGCAAAACTAGCACGACGCCACAAAATTATTTACATATTCCAATAACATAACCTCATTACTGATCAGAGGGTGGAAATCTGTTGGGTTGGTACTTCCGAACTTCACGAAGAAATTGACGAAAATTAGAACATGCTCTAATGAGGGATGGGCGGGTAGACAATGTCGACGTAGACAATGCAATTGTCTACGCGTAGACAATGATCTAGATGAAGACTTAATTTGGAAGAGTCGACAATGTAGACAATGTCGACAATGTCAACAATTAAGAAACTCTCAAAACTAGAAAAAGGTGTGGTAGGTAAAAACCTCAAAAAAAGTATTTCGTAAGGCTGTAACTCGTAATTCTTGCAAAAAAAGAAAAATAGAAAATTTGGAATTTGGAAAAGTACCTACCTATCACAACCATCTATAAAAAAATGTATGAACCGAGTACAAAAGATCAAACAATATCTGCCGAGAATTCACGAGAAAAAAAGTGTGTTTCGCTTGATGCTCCTCGATAGTTTCAAGTCAGATTGACCAACATTTTTTTTTTTCTATAAACTCACTAAATAAAGATATGTCGCATATATTCTTTAATGAAAATTTTATAATTTTTAGTCAGTAACAATTTGGAATATCTGATTAAGTTTTAAGAACACTTTGTGTAGATATTTTAGTTTAGTTAGAAGTAGAACACGTTAATTTTATTTTTTCTAAAGGTGTTAGAGTTACAGAAATTAATAGAAAAAAATTTTTATTAAATATTTCTACTAATTTATAATATAGGTACTCTTTCAAAATAATTTTTGTTTCAATCCTAGATCATATTAAGTAAATATGTAAGATCTAAGATTTTAATTAAGATCAAATAGAGCTGAGCTTTCCAATAAACGATAAATGATAACATATTTCTGTAAATATTTGCAGAGGCACAAGATAATGTTTTTTATTGCATTTTCTCAAACTAAATATTATGTGTATTTATTGGTATATGTACCTCTATACATATATGAGTATTATATATATTCCCTAGTTTTCACTTAATAAGGTCACGAATGGAGACTAAAATTTTAAAATTAAATAAACTGTTGTTTTACTGACTGTCGTAATTTATATATTTATATAATTTTTTTATAATAATTTTTGTTTTAAAAAATATAAAAAAATATATATTAGTATACAAAAATTAAAGTCTTCACTTTCATTTCGATTGAAAGAAAATACACCATTATAAAAATACATAATTAAATAAAATAAAACATTATTTTTTAAAATTGTTTAACAAGTGTATAATAACATAATCATCAACATTATTAGTAGTTAAAAAAAGTAACGAAAAATAAATAATGTATTCAAAACGTAAAAAAAATAGGTTGCAGTCAGAAGATTGGTTGAAGGTTTAATTTATAGAACATTTTGTATTATTTAATTGTCAAGCTTTCAAGGCTTTTAACTTGAGATTAAATTATAAAACTGTGAATTTTAACCAACTTAAAAATTGTTCTAAAATTAACACATAATTGTCAAGAATGTCAAGTCACCATAAATTGTCAAATGTTTGTATAAAAGAATTGATTTACTTAGCAGGACTGAATAATATTAAGCGTTAGATACCAAGAAAATTTTAATTCAGACACAGTGTATTCTTTAAGCAAACCTTCAACTAACTTTCTGACTTCAACCCTAAATTAACTTGATATTTTTTTGGTCAATTTCTATATATATGAGTACAGCACAAAATAGATCATACGTAAATGTAACGCAAATATAATATAGGTTAGATTAAACTGAAATTAGAGCGCAAACTCCGCTTTGTCTACATTGTCTACATAGTCTACGTTGTTCACATAGTCTACGCGAAGTCTACACGTAGACGTCGACAATTAAAGTCGACATAATGTTAGTCCCCTGATTACGCAACTTTGCCCCCATTTAAGCTAGTTTGTGTCTCGTACCGTTTCCGAGATCCCTGTATTGAGAAGCGAATTTGTAAAAGCTGTTTTACATTGACAATTTATTGATCAATTAATTGATGAAGTCGTTTCATCAAGAAATTGGACAAGTGTGATGCACCAAATCAGCTGTCAAATAACTTCAATTTATTTATCAAGTTCTTGACGAATTAGAGCATGTTCTAATTTTCGTCAATTTCTTCGTGAAGTTCGGAAGTACCAACCCAACAGATTTCCAGCCTCAGATCAGTAATGAGGTTATGTTAATGGAATATGTAAATAATTGTGTGGCGTGGTGCTAGTTTTGCATTGCTTTTACTGATTTGTTATTTACAAAAACTAATATTTATATAACATGTGTCAGAACGGTACCCCTGTTGTATCACTATAATTATGAGTGGAAAGGTGATATTTTTGAAATTTATTTGCTTCTTTGATTCATTGGTAGAACTGATTCATATGTCAAAAAACTTGACAAAGTCTGTAGCAATGTAAAACCACACTGTTTACCAATAAATTCGTGAATTAATTGATGAAGAACTTCGTCAATTTATTGATGAATAAATTGTCGATAAAAAAACAGCTATAACAGCCTGTATATCTTTTTTGGTTTTTTCAAATTACAGCTGCTATTCCATATTATTTTGGAAACTGAGAGACTGTATCTCCTAAGGCGTGAACATTTTACTAAGGTCATTTTTATGCAAAACGTGTTCTTTTACATAGTCTATTCACCGGTACCATTTGTGCTACTTCTTTTGAGAACACCCTGTATAGAGCAGTATAATAGAACGACAATTTTTCTATGATCTATGAGTACATCGTCATTTGTTTCAAATTTTAATGAATAAATTGTAGGTGTAGGGTGTTTGTTATGTTAGAAACCAGAAATATTTTTGGTCGCAATTTATGTTGTTGTTTGTATTTATTACCTACTTTTTTATTCTACACAAAAAATAATTTCTTGTCAAAGTTCATTAAGCCGATTGATTTTTGAAAAAATATGAGGTAGGTTCAAAAGATTATTTTTCTGTACAATATTTATTAAATATAAAATAGCAATTTTTATGTGTAAAGCGTAAAAAGTGCATGGCAAATAAAAAGTAACTTTTAGGTTAGAACTTGGTGCAATTCTATTAAGATAACCGCAAACATTTTTTTAAATAAATTGTGCAAATTACCTGGATTACATAAAAATTATCAATCTTTATTTAATTTTCAAAATTACTTTAAGTAATTAACTCAATTTTTTAATAACTTTTTTCCTGAAATAGAGAGGCTCTACTTTAATGATGCTTCCAAGAACTTCTGAGAAACAAAATTTTTCCTTTAACCACTTTAAGCTGGTATCATGCAAAATATTTCATTTGGGCAATTATTTTCTCGATACCAAATGTCAAAATAAAAAAATAATAATTTTTGTGTTTTTCCAAAAAAAGAGACGGTTTGGCAAATTTTAACAAATGTATATTTTTCGTATAGGATTAGAAAGTTATAGTTAATAGATAATAATTAATAACTACCTGAAATATACACTGTGCGAAAAACAAAGAATTGAAATTTTAATTATGATTGAATGCGGAATGAAATCCGTAGACAACAGGACGGGAGGACAGGAACAAGAGGTATGCAACTTATTTCACCATAAGTATCCAGACCAAAGAATTAGTCGAGCTACAACAAGTATCCAAAAAGTTTGAAAAAACCGGAAGTATAAAAGATATATCTGGATCAGGAAAGCAAATAATGGTAAGCGAAAATGACCGTCAAAATGTGATGCTCGCCGTTACTGAAAATCTTCACTCAACAGAACTCTGAAGTCTCAAAAGTGGCATCTTTACAAAGTTATCCTCTTATATGGGCAGATGATACAGACAGAAGATTACATTTTTGCGAGGAAATTAGAAATTTATTTGAAAAACAACCCAACTTAAAAAATCACATAATTTGCACTGACGAAGCATCATTTTGCTTAAAAGTAACCGTGAACAGGCAAAATATTAGGGCGGAAAAAGAGAATATTTGGTCTGGAATAGTATGAAATCGCATACTGGGACCTTATTTCTTTGAGGGCAATTTGACAGGCGACATTCAATTGAATCTTTTGCGTTTTCAGCTGATTCCAGCCCAGGAATTACTTTTTCCTAACCATAATGAGCACGAAATGCCTGCTGGTGATATCTGGTGCCAACAAGATGGTGCCCCTCCACATTTTCGCCTCGTCTAAGCAATTACCTCAATGAAGTTTCCCAAATCGATGGATAGGCAGAAGAGAGCCCGCTTGAATGTCCACCGCGCTCCCCTGACTTAACCTCACTAGACTCTTTTTTGTGGAGTTATCTAAAATGCAAAGTGTACCTATGTGAATAGACCAGACACTATCGCAGGATTGAAAAATCGTATCTGAGAGAAGAAGTTCGAAATATAACACCAAATGTTATTCAAACTGTAATTGATAATTTTGAATACCGAATTGGGCATTGTACAATGGTTAATGAGCGCCACTTTGAACATTTGCTCTAATAAAAGTAGTACCTACTAAATTATAGTTTTCATGTAATTCCTCCATTTTTTGACAACTATGACAAAAAAGTAGGTATAACCTTATATCGTTGAATTCGTCTTTAGAAGGACTATCGATTTATACTTACTAGAAAATACAGAGCGACCTATTAAAAAAAATGTCGGTAATGTTATAGGTCTGTCAAACATGGCTCAAAAAAATAGAAAATATTCCAGAAAAGTGACAATTTCTATTTAGTAATTGACCAGTTTCAGCGATTTTTTAAAATCTGAACTGGAAAAAAAATGAATTTTCTTTCATCGTTTTAGGACATATATATTATTAGATGTCTTCCGACATAACACAGGTACAAAAACAAATGAAAATAGTCTATTTCAAAGGCTAGGCCTATGTATTCTTATGTATTTTAACGAGCTGAATCTGAATCCAGAATTGCTCTATCACCATTCACTTTTCGCAAAAAAAAACACCCGTAAATATAGAAAATATGGAAAATTGTATTTTTCAAAACTAGAGGAAATACAACTTCATCTTTTATTCCTGTTTTTTATGTCTATGGGATAAGAGAAAAAGATTGTAGGGTTATTTTGCACGACCGGGTGATAGAATAATTCCTGGTTCGTATTCGGCTTCAACATGTCAAAATACACGTACAGGTTAGGAAACTACCGATGGTCCATCTGCTGTTACGTGAGAGCGATAAAGTAAGACATATAAATCCATGCGATAGAGAAGGATGGCTATAATGAAGGCGTCTCATAGTCACCGCCCGTTTCGCCCTTCCACAAATAAGATCCACTTCTTATTTGTGGAAGGGCGAAATGGGCGGTGACTATTAGACGCCTTCATTATAGCCATCTTTCTCTATCGCACGGATTTCTATGGCATACTTTATCGCTCTCACGTAACGGCAGATGGACCATCGGTACTTTCCGACCCTGTAGATATGGTCCACCAGTAACTTCCATTCTCTTTGTACAGTTGTTCCAAATGGTATACCCTCCTAGAGTGGGATTTTCCGTATTTAAGGGCGATGTTTCAGCGATAAAAAAATAGGCGACAATTCTGATTCGAATTCAGCGTATAAATAGGGTCCTGTAATCATTTTGAGTCGGTTTATAACTCATTCCGATTCCTCCTAAAGCAAAATTTTCCGTATTTTCTGTATTTGAGGGCGGTTTTCCGAGATTTAAAATGAATGGAGAGCGATGGAGCGAATTCAGCGTGTCAGAATACATAAGGATACATAGATCTAGTCTTTGGAAATACCACTTTTCTTTTTTTGTGAGCCTATGTAATTGAAATTTTCATAAATCAAATTTATAAATTCTGAAATGTGATTAACAGTTTCTGAGGCGACTTTTGAAATATACCTGGAAACAGTGTAGATATATTATTACAATTCAAACACTGAAATACATCTATTCATTAATTTAATAATCCTTTATAAAAAAAAATTGTATAATGCAACTCGTACACATAGCGATCTCCTCTCATTGTGGTGATTTGCCAATTTCACACTCCTGTCAGAAGACACTACATTCTTACATTTTGATAAAGTATCATTGTGATTTCAAGTTACAACATTTGTTCTACAAGAGCAGTTCCCACACTTTAACACTAATTAGGTAATTAATATTAATGATATAACATAGCAACAATAATTGTTACACTGCTATGAACTTATAATAATCCGTTTTGTTGTTAACAAATTTCTCAAAGTTCACCGCCCATGTTACTAATTGTTTTACATTTAGGAATATATCTATTGTAGTGTGGCATGATTGCAAATCCTTTTATTCGATTAAAGAAAACATTCTCGCAATAATTAAGATTGACGTGGCCTCTATATTCCTCATTTATTCTTTTACCGACGCTAATTCCAACATGTAAAGAAAAAAGCGTCAATTAATTTGATATGATCCCGCGGTGTTTTGTAATGGAGTGGTGGTATTTTGATATTGTGAGGCTAGATAGCGAGAGGCGATGTGTGTTGCGACAATGGTCACGAACTCCAGTGGTGGGTCAACGGATATCGATGCAGAGACGTGAGCCAACTAACTGCGTCTCTACCAAATACAGTCTGTACAACATTTGTTGAGGTAGAATTCCAAAAGAAAAAAGAATAAACCAACAAAGTTCTGTTATCAGTGGTACTGTAACAAATTAACGCAGCAGGGGCGTGTCTTGAAATTTTCCACGTTATTTCCAGCTTATTGTCTTCACATAATTTACACACATTAAGCACGATACTCTTCAATTGGAAATTTTTCTTTCTTTTATTTTTCACCTCCATGGATTTATTTTAATAAGAAATTGCACTGAAAATTCACAGGACGATATACATTTACGAAGAAACACTTTTCGTAACTGCAAAACTCAGTATGCACTGCAAGCTGCCAAGGTGAACGCCACGCCGCCAATGTCTTTCTACCTCGAGTGACGAATGCGGTTAATTCCAAGAACGTGACGCAGGGGTCTTCCCGGAATTCTATCTTGATAAATATCATACGGACTGTAAACTTTTGTATACTAGCACATATAAATTTAGATATTTTAAATACACACCGAGAAAAACATACACATTATTTGCTAAGAAATTTGTGTAAAATGTACGCGTTTCGGAAAATTATTATTAATCAATGCAAATTTAGGTTTATATTATACATTTAACTGTATTTTTGTACAGATACGATTTCCATTAAATAAAATGTATATTAAATATTAATTTTTTTATAAGTCTAATATAACCTGACTGTAATATTACAATGACAATTATTATTAATATCATAACTCGAGATTTCAATCAGTGGCTGTTGATGAAAGACAGAAAACACTTTCATAAAAATTCACACCATCGTTATAGGAACAAATTGTATTGTTACAAAATTGTTTAAAAATTTGAGAAAATTTACAATTATGTCACAGTTATAAAAATAATCACAATGTAAACTCCGAATTTTCACACAATTTGTTCCTGTCACAAATTTAGGAACACTGGTGTGAATTCTCATTACAATGTTTTTCCGTAGATTGGCTCATTTTGATAATGAAGCATGGGACTCATACCGTTTTTTAGGAGACGATTTCTATGTTCACCCAGAGAACTTTGTCAACGAAAAAGTTTCGAACTAAATTTGAGAAACAAAGAGGAATTTCAGTTTACTGATGATATATATTTTGTTGGCAAATAATTATCGACGATACAAACACCTCCGTCACAGGTAAGTTTCTGAAGGTGGTAATTTTTTGTTTCATATCTACTGTCATACTAAATATGCACACCGAAATTGGTTAAATTATCTCGAGCGGTTTAGAAATTAAAAACTAAAAACTGATTTTTTTTATTTTTGACATGCTGTAGCTGGACAATGGTTGTCCTAAGACCCCACATTTATATAACAAAATACCCTTATTTTTGGCCACAGAATACGCCCCTGGTTTTTTTACCTCTACTTAATAAACACCCTGTATGTCAATAACAACAGTTTTGGTAAATTTATCATAGGTAATTGCTTTATCAAAAAAATGCTTTAAGATCCATTATTTTGCAAACAATTTTCACAAACTACGATTTTAAATAAAGTACTTTTTTTACCCATTATAAACCGTTTTTCTTATGTTTACATTAAATTTCTTCTACCTGAATAGAATTCTAGACGAAATTAATTATTATTTTTTTTTTATTAAAAATCACGACCTGGCTTACAAACAAAAAATTTCACAATGATAAAAAATGACTACCATCGTGCTGCTTGAAACAACGTGATTTTGGTAGTGACATGACAGTGGCAGCATGTAAGGAGTTTTTATACCAGCTTATGAACTTCCTACTATAATTTTCTTGTTTTCAAACTGTTTTGTCAGTCTCCAAAATGATTGATGACCAAGTTTTATTTGATAATTACTATTTGTCAAGTATTTCCGTGATCAAAACTGAAAATACCGGCGCGAATAGATTAGTTGCCTTTGTTGATGTCATGTTAGAAATCTCTTCTCATGTCATGACGAAAATTTAAAAAATTCAAAACCCGGTTCTTATAAATAAAATTTTTTGTTTTCATTAATTTTGATACAAAAAAAATTATCAGACAATAAAACGATAAAAATTAATGACTAGGAAATAAAAATACGTTTTTATGAAAAAAAAATATATATACCGGGTGATTCAGTTTGGTATTCGCGTCCCTGTATCGCTTTTATTTTAACAAATAGCTATAACAAACCCTATATATTTATAAATCGCCGCTCAAACTCTATTAAATGACATTATTAGATCGTTTCCATGGTAACATGTCAAAATTGCTATATTCAACTGTTTTTGTTCAACTGGCACACTATATATTTTTTTTATCAATTCTGGAAGATATTTTTTTCTGCGTTCAGCTATGTAAAGAAGTCTATAGTTTCATTAGAAATATTGCTAGAAAAACAGCAAACTAGATGGACCCCACTTTTCGTAGCTATTCTGAAACAATGATAGCTACCTGCGGAAATAAGTTATTATGTTTTTTTTATCACTCCCTCTCTACAAACAGGTTCTAGTATTTCTTCATTTAATCTCCGACATTCTACTTTTATTCTGGTTTTAACGTCGTCAATATCATTTAAAGGCGAAGAGTAAACTTTTTATTTTAGGTAAGGCCAAAGAAAGAAATCTATAGGAGTGCGATCCGGAGATCTAGCAGGCCATTTAACATTTTTATCGAATGTTCTTCATTTCTTGCCCTTCTAGGTTTAAAAATTCTTCTTTTCTTTTGAGAACTTCCATCTCCCGCCAAATTCCTTGCTAACTTTCCAAATATGTTATCTGTTGGAAATAGTCTTTGCGGAAAATGATGTTGGTATAAATGCCTGGCAGCTTTAGCGTTCTTTCGGCACTCCATAAATTAAAATCATATCCATCAGTTTTTCTTGGCTACTGTAAGTATTCATGTTATAATTATTAGTTATAGATAGAATAGGTAGGTACAAAATGTCAATTATTTTGACAAACCGTTATTTAGAAAAAAATTCAGTTGTTTCCGCAGCTGGCTATCATTTTTCAGAAAAGCTACTGAAAGTGGGGTTCATCTTTTTTGCTGTTTTTCTGGCATTATTTCTAATGAAACTATAGACTTCCTTATATAGCTGAACGCAGAATAAAAATATCTCCCAGAATTGATAAAAAAGTATATAGTGTGCCATTTTAACAAAAATAGTTGACTATAGTAATTTTGACATATGTTACCATGGTGACAATCTAATAATGTCATTTGATAGAGTTTGAGCGGCGATTTAAAAATATATAGAGTTTGTTTATAACTATTTGTTAAAATAAAAGAGATACAAGGCCGCGAATATCAAACTGAATCACCCAGCATATATATTTTTTTATTTAGGATTAAACATTTTATTTCAGACAATTTTTAACAACATTTTCCAGTTGCAAATTTCTTTAATCCTTAATGCATGAATTAAGATGTTAGCGACGATATAGTCCAATTAAATGAGCCTTTAAATCGCAATTTTGGTCTACTTGCCTGAATTTTTTATATAAGTTATTTTGAGGTATACAATAACAATAAGTGACAGTAGTTTTTTTTCCAACCCCCGGCCAGGGGTGAAAAAAAATAAAATAAAGGGGTTTTTTCAATAAGAGCTAGAAAACAAGTTTCTTATAAAAGTTGTGTAGAACATAAAATTAAATGTCAAAAAAAAAAAAGATTTTCACAGAACGGTAACAAAGAATAATAGATACCTACATATTAGCAAATAGAACACAAATTAGGATTTCAAAAGATACTTTTTATCTCAAAAATGGAAATTTCTGTACTGTCAACAATGAATCTAGTTAGCATTGATATTTCTTCATAAAAGTAAAGTTACGATAACAACAGGTGCTAGTTTCTTTTTTTATCTACCGTTAACAACCTAGAAAAAATCCTTCAGAATGCAAATAGCTAAGCATTGTGCATTTAGAAACGAACAAGTCCTTCCACCTCAAGACGCGGGCATTTTTTTTGGTCGCGCTACTGGCATCCCTCCACAATGGTTCCCGGTCTTTGTGTGCCCGCTATAAAATCAGCGCATATTATATGGTAATGAGCAACAAGCCCTAAGAAACGTACACGAAGCCCGTTGCATGCTAAGACCGGACGGTACAAACGACTGCGACGCGACGTTGACACTGCATAATTACGGAAAAATAAAACGCCCAAGAAAAATGTGCAAAATGAAAGTTCAGCTCGGCTCTGGTTGGTTTATTTTTAGTCCTCGTTAAAAGGAAAAAATACTATTTTTATTACGGCGGTAACGGTTAAGGAAAATTATGGCGATTTGCATAATGTTCGAGGAATATATTATGCTTCAGATTAATAGCATAAAGGTTGACATAATGAAGAATGCAAAACTTGATGTTAATTTTAGTTGCAATGCAGTTAGATTCTAAGTAGGTGGTAAACGGCACATGAAAAATTCTCTTTGTGGTTTGATTCCAAAAATGATTAGGTGTGTATATTTAAACGTTAATCACTAGAATACTTATTCATTTAGACAAGCAAATGAACAATAATTTCTCAAAACTTTCTTAAGAATAAGAGATCTATGAAGATCGCAGAATAAACGTTGGTTTTTATAAGCATTTATCAATGTATGTCTGCCGCGACTTCTGGAAGATAATTCTTAATAAATTACATACAGAGTGTTCGTAAATTTCACTGACAACGTTTGACTGCATATTCACGACGATAAATAAATACGATCTACGAAAAAAAGTAAAATAAAAACTTTTTCCTTTTTGAGTTACAGGCCTTCACATTTATTTGGACCATTACAGCGTATTATTTCTTAAAGCTTTAGTCAAATTGATATACCGGATGATAGTTTTCTCCGGTTACATCCCCCTTTTAGCGGTCAAAACTTTTACAGTGGTCGTATTTTTTTAAACGGGCAGCAACACTGAAAAGGTTGTTTTATTTAATAAAAAATTGTCTCTTGAGAAAATCGCCTACAGAAAGACATTCTTGAAAAATGGCATTATTTTCAAGTCTGTATGTTTCGGTTTGTGTAGCAGTGTCATGGATTTAAAACTTTGAGTTCAGTAGGCGATGAAAATAAGATGTTGATTGGCGGCTATCAGGTAATGTCATTATAGTCGTGTTTCTTTAGGATTCTCCACACATGCAAATTATGAAAATTTACAACTCCGTTCCTTGTAATAAAATTCGTCGGTACAAAACAATTTTTGAAGCAAATTATTATCTTCTGCGAAGACATTCACCAACCACCGGCAAAAACTGTAAATGTGCGTTGGGATCTAAATTATCAAGTTCTTCAGTAGGAGTTAAATGAAATGGCAGAAGAAGTTGATTTTTAAAAGTTTTGTGAACATTAGTTTTACATACGTTTTCAGCCACGAAATTTGAATAATTGTGGCGATGTTTCGCATTGTATTAGCTATGTCCTGTACAAATTTAGATTCGTGCAACTCTCTCGGGTTCAAAAATACAATACCTATGTATGTTTTCAGCCACGAAATTTGAATTATTCCAAATATTTCGAATTTTCACCACCAAGAACGGTGGTGACACCATTTTTAACATTATAGCGATGTTTCGCATCGTATTAGCTATGTCCTGTGCAAACTCGGTTTCAAAAATACAATACCTATGTATGTATGTTTCTTTGTTCTGTCTTTATTAGGCCTTCCAAATACATGGTTAAAATTAATGACTTTATGACTGAATCACCCTGCATATTTGAATATTCTGAAAATAAAGCGGATTTCAAGGCACACCCTGCCTTGGTAAATTGTTACAATAGTTCCGATATCAGAACTTTATTGGCTTATTCTTTTCTTGGAATTCTATCTCAACAAATATCGTACGCACTGTATACAGGGTGGCCCACCAATAACGCCTCGGTCGCTAGTGACCAAACGGCAAATGTTACAGAAACCTGTTTAGGTAAGTATGTGTAGGTTGATTACGGCTACATTTTAAAAATATTTTGAGATATACAGGGTGTCCAGGAAAAGCGTAGTATATCAAAGTTATGTTTTTTTAAATGGAACACGTATTTTACTGCATTTTTGAAAGCACCGTAAAAAAATAGGTGAACTTTATTAAAGGTTCTGCATACCTAGGACTTACAGTTTGTGAGACAAGCAGTTTTGGAAGGTCTATTTTAGATCCTTGAAGTTATAAATTGTTATATTTGTCATCACTTAGTATTATACAGGGCGTTCAAAAAACTGCTGAATACTTCTCTCAACTTTAAACAGCAATAACTTGGTTATTTTAAATGGGACACCCTGTATATTTTTACTTTGGGAGTTGGGAAATTTAAAACTCTTTCAAACTGTGTATAGGTTCCCTATACCTATCTCTAACGGTATTGGAGATATTTGTGCCGTTTCGTTTTTTATCGATTTTTTTTTGTAAGATGTATCCACGTGTCTTTACTGAATTGGTTTGGGTTATTCTTGATGACGTTTCTTTAAATATATTGAGAAAAATGAGGATGCAATTAGATGGCGCATCTGCAAATTTTTCATATTCAGTGAGAAATTATTTATATCGAAAATTTAGTAATAAATTTGCCGTTTGGTCACTAGCGACCGAGGCGTTACTGGTGGCCCACCCTGTATATTATAAAAATATTTATTAAAATATATTTTACCACAATGTCGTGCTTATATTTAATTTTGTTAGAGAAAGTTTTCAAATAACATTGCGCAATGAGAGTTCTTAAGACAGAATACAATTAAACCTATATTTATAAATATTTATTTATTCAAACTTATGTATATTTCCTTCTTGCACCAGAGTCTTCAACGCCAATAAAGAAATTTGTTGATATTTATTCACAGTTGTTCCTTATAACAAGCAACAATCCATTTTCACAGACGGTTCAATCTAGCTTTTAATCTAGATAAAATTTGATCAGCATGATCACATATGTTTTTACCAGATTTGACCCATATAAATAAACTACCATTTACTTTGTTACCTACATCAACTGTTTCCTTACACTGTCATTTTCGAGAGTAGTAAAAAGTTTGACACCCAATGAACACTGACATTTAATGGAATCAATTATTTCGATGTTTTCCTCTTAATTTTTGAATACATAGAAATATAAACTTTCGAAATCTTTAGAAAAACTAATCATTACACAAAAAAAATAGGTAAATGTTTCTTTTTAAAATAACACCAGGAGCAGTTTATTCCCTCAGACCAACTGACGCAGTGACAGTTTTATACCCACTATTTTATTTATATGTCGACAGAGCCTAACTAATTATAACAGCATCATTGTGAATACATAATCTAATCAATTTAAATGCCACGTAATAGTTCCTACAAGCGCTGCTGTACAGAATTATAAATATGTATGAAATACTTAGTAACAGCGTTACAGGAGACTGTAATATTAAAATCAAACTAACACATCCAGTCGACTTGCTGGTTTGAAATTAACAGGAACAAATTTTCTGGGAAGCGATGATAGCGGTTATTTGTAATTTGAAGATTAAATAATTATGTCGGCACGGTTTTGGAAAATTCACTTAGATTCATTACATTAAAAATATACTTTATTAGTGACTGCAGCTGCTATAATTGCTGCACTTTTTTATTAAATTTTCTGTTTTTTATATAGGTTCTATTAATAAATTTCAACTTAATCGCAAATAAGTTTTGTTTATATTTAATATTTAGTATCAAATATATATAGCTGATATTGATTTTGTCAGAAAGGCCTGCACACCTATGTAAAGAATTATTATGCTTGAATTACTGCGATTTTTCATATTCAGTAAAATATGGTCATAATTGTAATCGTTTATGTATGTATGCAATTTATTACTTTTACTGCAGTCTAATTTAATAATACTTCCATAGAGGGTTCTACAATTTTCATCTACTTCTGTGTTTGCAATAGAGAGTAGTATACAATATTGGAAAAAAAATTATAAAAACATTTATAATTTACAGCTTATTTGATTTTATTTAAAATCTTTGTAGAGAGAATTCATAGAATATTGGGGTACCTATCTTGAAGATATGCAATAAGTATTGTACAAGAATTGTATTTGCTTGAAACAAACTGAAAAATATTTGTGACCATATTTAATAGTGTATTCTTAGTTATGAATATTGCTTACGCGACTTAATTGCTTAAATCAAATTTGTAGTACATATATTTTATAAGCAATATAAAAAAAATTTCAACAACAATGCTGTAGCAAAAGCTACAATATATGTACAGTTTTCTTACATCTATAAAATTTTGTTAGTATTTATTTAATACAGTGGGATGTTTGACACTTTTTCACATCTTACAACTGGCAATTAAATAAATGAATCTATTTCTGCTTTCACAAATGTGTGACACAATGGGGGTTTTGCCACCTTTTACAATATACAATTTTTGTTGTATTATTTTTTATGTAGTAAAAAATTTGACCCCTATTTACGAATTTAGCGCCGTCTTTTAATAGGATGCTCAATTAAAATCTCATACCACTGTCATTCTTTTATTTAATAATAGAGACAAGCTACACAAACAAAGTTCTGTATTTAACATGTCTATAGTCTAGCTCTAGCATATCATAAGTCGATACAAATGCTGTGCAATTCGAATAAAATTCTTTAGAATCAAATAAGAAATTTGTGTAAGTTATTAGTTATTAATGAAGTTCGTATTAGCTTTTGTAGTATAGTATTAAGTGACGTAAAATACTACTTTTTGCTCAAAATTTCTGTACAAATTACAGTTGAAAGTGCTACAATTGTGCACATTTAATTTTTTTCTAATTAGTATTCTACATTTTTTAAATAACTTGAAAATTGTATTAACAGTTGTCACTGTTATTATGTTTTAAATAGTAAATATGGTACCTTAATTTATGTAAATAGAATGTTTACTTTACTTAGGAATTAAACTTCATGCAAATTAATACTAAAAATGTTCCAAAATTAAAATGAATTTGAATTGGATTAATACTGTTAAAGTGAAACTAGAAAAGCTTATATTAATAAGGTAGACAATTATAATTTAAAACATTTTGTCATCAGCTAAGAAAAATATTTAAAGAGTATAATTATGTTTGAGATTATCTGTTAGGTGATAATAATTTCGTATTGAATTTTTTCTAATTACGTATACAAACAAGTTTCAATTTACATGTCTTTCCTGCATCACCAAATATGTAAAAATTTTTACTCGCTTAAACACCTATCAGCAGTTACTTTTACACATGTTATAGAAGGAAGGTACTAATTAAAAACGTTGTGGTAATTAAATATAATAAGTGTATAAGTAATTATTGCTCTTCAACGCTGCGTACGGTAATTACTTGACGCTTTGGTCTTTCATTAGCTTATGCGATTCTTCCCCCTTATATAATGTTATGTTAATTAGCGCTATTTTGTCTAGTCAGTATTCTCTCTAGAAATTTATTTGCAAAATTTAACAATTCTCAACGGTTTTCTTAAGAACTCATTCCGTTAGATTTGTTTTATTAAATTTCATTAAACTAAGGACAAGTCTTTGCAATTAAGACACCTGCACCAATTAGAGCCACAATTTCAGTCATTTATAACGTTAAATAAATAAATCATATCAAATGTGACATAAATTATGAAAATATTCGAAAAAAGTCATATTAAACTTGCATCTAAATTTGAGTGAATATTTCAAAATCAGTAATTCAAGAGATTTTCTTTGACGTTACATTCAGATTCATTTAGGAAAAGAAACATCTATTTTCTAAAAACTTCAATTGCTACTTAATAATCTCGCAACCTGTGATCCATCTGTTTTTGAATAAATTTTAATATTGTCAACAGAAAACAATTTTCACACGATATATGGATTTCAAGGTCATTAATGAACAGCAAAAAAATAATGGACCAATATTAGAGCCCTGTGGCACCCTAGATGTTGCATGAAAAAGGCGAAACATACTTATAATATCGTAATTATTGTATTCTTCCTTCCTAAATCTGAAATTAAAATTCCGGAATCTAACCAGATTTCAGAAAAAGTTGTAACATTATATTAGCAAATATTTCAAATGAATAACATAGGTATGCATGTTTTTTTTCTGAAAGTCGAGTCTAAGTCAACTGTATCGAATAGATACATACTAAGATTGTCCGTAAATATATAAAAACGTGTGTAAAAACTATAAAAAAACAGTTGCGCGCAAATGTCTAGTGTGGACATGTTTGTTCCCAAATATAGGCAAATTCATAGTATTACAACTCTGGATTTTATATTTTGTAGGGGCATGAATGGACTGATCTTTTAGAAATCAGTGTGAAAAAATTTCGAAATATAGCATCACCATTTACCAATTCTTCCAACGGATTTTCAGGATCTTGTACTCATGTAGTAATAAAAATGTCATCCTCGAATGATTTTTATTACTATTTGTTAAATTCAGAAATTTGTAGTCTGCAAAAAGTTTGTGATGTGGACAGATTACTTCTGCCTTTAAAGATTTGTTAAAGGGCAAGCACAAAACATAGCCTTAAATATGACCAAAACCTACATAAAAACTGTTTGCAAGTAAAAACATTTTTACAAATGTACATGTGATTCTTGTAATCCATCGAGGATGAAAAACAAAAATTTCAAACACAAATATTTGCACGCTAGCAACTAGTATAGACATGTTCACAATCGCGGGCAAATTGAGAGTTTTGCAACATTAAATTTTGTATTTTGTATGAGCATAAAGAGACAGATATTTTCAATTAAAATTTGGGAATCAGCGAGTATCACTCTCAAAACATTTAAGATGTTACCTGCAGCTGTTTCACTTTGGAATAAATTCTATGTAATATGGGTGAGAGAAGCATGTGACATATGTTTAAGTGTCTTTGCTACTTTATTCCTGGTACAAAGTATTGCTTTGTACCAGGCACCAAGTACTGACACAAAATGATCTACTACTACTAGGCGGAATACACCCGTAATGTCTATTAAATAGATAAAATTAATCACCAGACCATAGACCGGTTTCAAACTTATTAGTTCTCGATAATATACCATAGGTGAGACAACTGAAATAATATATTTTTTTATATTAGGGGAGTAAATCAATGTTAGTTGCCACAGATAGCTCGTGGAGTAGTTGTTCTCCACAACATCATTAGTTAAAACGTTTTTTAAACAAGTGCGGTACTAGTCGTGTGTTCATAGCACCAACAGATTAGTAGGTCACTCTACGTCAGTAGGTACAATGGAACGTTTTTGCTAGTAGGTACAAAGTAGCAATACTTTATAAACTGCAAAAAAAATCACTTAATTTCACTCAATTTTACTCAAATAGTGTATTAAGTTCCGTCGACACCCGATTGAGTGAAATATTCACTCAATTGTGTATGAGTACAACTAAAATTTTATGAGTGAAACTATTGCAACAAAGGTGAGTGAATTTTACTCAAATCCGAGTTGTTGCTAACTATCAAGTGAGTCATTTTTGAGTCTATTCTGAGTATGTAAAAAGCTGACTTTTTCTGTAAATTTAACTATTATTGAGAAATATTTTAGTCAGACTTGGTTTACATTCTCCTTAAATTTTAATTTAAATATCACTGTATTAAAGTCATAAACTACTAAGCGGCCATAGTAGTTTCTACAGATCTGTTTTAGAGACAATATCTCTCCATTAAAAGAATTGGTTAACTGATCGGACCAGATTGCCGTATAATATAGAGATTGCTATAACCTATATTGCAAGTAACAGATACCTAAGTAACAAACTAATTATTCATTTATTTAACCAAATATTAATCGAGGCTCAATATACTATCATTTAATAGATGGGGACGACGGGAATCGACAAAGACAACGCACGACAACCATAGAATAGGGTGGGGTCACTCGAGAATTTACTCCCATTTACACTGAAAAAACAATTACTCTCTATTAAAGCAATCAGTTGTTTTGAATGCAGTCAGTTTACATTTATGCTAGTTACATTAAGATAAACCAGTTACATTCAATACAACTCATTTCATTTGTTTGAATGAAAAATATAAACAGTTTACAACAGATTTGTCTATAATTAACAAATTAGATTTAATATAACCATTTATGATTTTAGAATATTTGTTAGGCGAATTAAAAGAGTACATTTCTAATACAAATTTATATTCGTTTTTATTTAATAAATATTATTTTACATTGGCCTATCAAACGTTACAATTAAACTTTAAAGGAAAATTATTCCAAATATATAATTTCTTAAATGTAAACCAGCTGGTTATAAAAGTTAAATTTTTATATAGTTTAAAACTATTATCAGTTCAATATAAAAAAATTTTATTTAAAAGTTACTCCAATCACGTGACCAAGTTGTGTTCTCTATGCAAGGTGCCTGTAGTGTATTGTGTAGTTCAGTAGGCTAGTATGGACTATATCAAAAGGTAGTGTTTCTTGTTGTTTTTAGATCATATTCATAATATAACATGTGCATATAGTTACAGAGTGCTGTGTTCCGTTTGCTACTAATTAAAATGGATGCAGAAACTGTGGAAGTTAGGGCAAAACAAGTAATAATCGTCAAAAACTCAGTTTTAAATAAGGACATAGTGTTGCTGTTGTAGTTTCATCAATTTATAATAAAACCCTATTTAAAAATCCGAAAATTATTTTTAATCATTAAACTGTCAACAACTATGACAAGTAGTTTTGAACGATATAATTAAGTCTTAAAATTAGTTTTTAGCAAAAATGAATTGTTCGAAAAAAGTATCGTATATATTCGTATGTACTTCTCTATTAGTAGATCTCAACACTATGTACCTTTTCAAACTTAATTATAAACTTATAGTTAGATAAGTTATCTAAATATCAGTTTAATTAAATTTGAGAAAGTACATAATTTTGAGACTAATCAAGAAAGAAATATGTCCAACATTAGTGTAAAAATAATTCACTTTTTATAAACCACTGATTTATTAATATTAAAATAACTCATTTTCACTGAAAAACTGTTAGTTCACATTAAGCTAAGGTATATTTCTAATAATCTTATGTTATCTACATCTTAAAATATGTAGATTAATAATAAAGAGAAGAAGAGAAAAATGTAATATTACAGTAAAAATAAATTAACATACAAATAAGATTTATTACAAAACTATGAACTTATTATTAGTTACTTTTCACACTATATATGCTAGGTAATATCCAAAACCAGGATTAGGTCATGGCAAACAATATTTATTTAGTCCAAATAAATCCTTTTTTCAGTGTAGGTACAAGTGTACCAAATACGAGTTTATCTGAAGAATTTATTTAACGGGTACCTTTATTTGAATAAATATACTTCTTGTTTTAGTTCAAATATTATCACAAATGAGTAAAATTATCAAAATGCTCAATATTGAGTGAAAATGTACCCAACCGGTATATGTCTGGTGACTCTCCTGATAAATGCTGTTTACTAGATTCTGAAGTAGATCTTTCTTATAATAAGAAGATAAGAAATACTTTTTGAGATATTGAAAATATTTTCTGATGTGGACAAGAGACTACACCTTAAACTTTTACTCAGGTGCAAACAAAAAACGTTTCATTCACGTTCGGATTTATTTACAGGGATTGTTTTTTTTTTGCATGGGGCATTTGTTTAAAAACATACGTATGTGAGCATTGTAAATTTGGAGTAGGCTTTACATGTTATTTGCGCATTAGCGCTAAAAAAAACAAATGAGGTGAAAGCGGCGTTGCATTTAAATATCGGGCAGTCCAATTAGGCACGCATTTACCAGATACACGGCATAAATCTTGGCGAGGAATGAAACGGCGTAAACGCTAAAAAACAAACGGAATTTTCGTAATAAGACGGGAATGTCCCGCGCGAAGAAAATAACACCGTAAATTATACCTACGATCCTACATACGACGGCCAGACTTCTTGGGTGAATATGAACTAGCGGCCGGGCGCGGGCCGGGGGGGTTCCTCCTAATGAAGCGGGCTCACCTTGCCTATAAATTACGGCCGACTCCATGTTATAACGGTTTGATATGGCCAAGATAAGCACTTACATCACGACGGGGGGCGGCCGCCCGCCGACAACGCGCCGTTCACTCTAATCAACTTTAAAACCGAATAAAATATACAGCGATGCCTACTTGGCCGCGGCGCAGAGACCGGACCGGCAGAAAAAACGAGACGGCGGGGCGCAAGCAGGGGGTGGCTCGAAACGCTCGGCTAGTTCTCGAGAAACTATAATAATATTAATTCGCCAATCCCCGGCCGTGAACGACTTAAAACGTCCAATTATTTCCTCCGCTTAAGATGTGGTCGGTTGCCTTGGAGCCCGCATTTAAGTAATATCCTCCGGATTTTATTCGGTCAACCCAGAAGCCTCCGTCGCTAGTGAGAACCGATTAACAGACCCACTTTTTGTTACTTTTATTAATTCTTGAAATAACATATTCTTTTGAAGATAAACAAGTATAGAATCCGGTTCGAAGGACCAATAGTTGCTAAACAAAATTTATTAATTTAATGGCTAAAGAAATAAGGCAAATGTAAAGAAAATCTATATAAGTTGATCTATTTACACAATGTAATAGCTTTGTTTAAGTTTAACAGCGAAT
Organism: Anoplophora glabripennis; assembly: GCF_000390285.2. Classification (NCBI taxonomy): domain Eukaryota; kingdom Metazoa; phylum Arthropoda; class Insecta; order Coleoptera; family Cerambycidae; genus Anoplophora; species Anoplophora glabripennis. The sequence goes on along the minus strand of NW_019416321.1, from coordinate 755,321 downwards.
ATTTATGAGGTAACAACATCTAGAAACGTTTGTCCGCATCACATTTAGAAAGTATAAAGAATAATTTACTTACCTTAGACAAAATACAAATAATTATATATAAAAACTAGAATGAACATAAATCAATAGGCCGCTTGCCGGTATCTTGGTGCATAAACAAGAACAGTGATACATAATTTACCGTTTACTTTAATAAGAAACCTAACGAAAAAGTAGTACCAAAATGCCACGAAATATTATCTTGATTAGCTTCCAATTATAATAAAAAAATAAATTGATCAACAATACAGTTATAAGATCCAACCTGATACAACATGGTGGTCTTCATAAGTGATAATCTATATAAAATGTTACAAATATAAATTAGCTACTCATAAAATGAAATCAGTAAATAGCATAATTACTTTTTTAATCATTACGTTTCATTTTCTCAAAATAGTTGGACATTTTTACAGAAATATTCAGAATTAGCAACTTTCATTACAATAATTACAGCGTCAATTCCGTCATATCTTTATTACGTAGCTAAGGAGGCAATACCAACAACAGCCAATAGTGGTGGTTAGAAGCTTAAGTATAAATCTAAAACACCTCAGGTACAGTTTATGACTATATGAAAAATAAATAATATTAAAGCAAATACTTCCATCTGATAAATATTTAAAGATTATTCAGAAGGTTATGTCGGTAGTGATATTCGAATGACAAAGTTACTATTATTTGATTATTTCAAATAAATAGGTAACTTTTATTTATTATTAACTTTCATTTTGAGACTCAACAAATTTAAAAGCCGGCTCGAAGGACCACAGAAATTAAATATTTGAAAAATTAAAGTTAAAATTCAAATAATGTAAGTTAAAGGAAAATAATATAAAAAACATACAGTAGGTTCTGAAGATAATAATAAGTAGACGAACAGAAACATTTTTATACACAATATTGGAACAATATAGATAACTTGATAAAGGAACATATTGAATTTTTAGTTAAGTTGGCTGTAGCAGTAGGTTCGACACCTTGGCGCGGTTGTATAAGGTTTCTATTTTGATAACTATTACAAAGAAAATATAAAAAATTACAACACGAAAAGAACAACAAAATATTGAACTAATAATTAATAAATAAATATTTAAAACTAACTATCCTATATGTATATAGTTAGACGCAGAAACATACATCTATAATACAAAATAATTTTATGAAAGTCGAATTGTCAAGAGTTTCAAAAATTAATTCTGCTTAACTGTGAGGTATTTACGATTATTAGCATTATGGCTATGAGAACAAATTAGCCCAAAATTTGTCAAAACGGTTCCTCGTACAGAGTTCTATATTTTTTCTTTCTCATTATAGATTATTACTAAAGCGATTGTTGCATTTCTTGGCAAATGCAGAAACTGTACAAAGTTAGTCAATTAGTACAGTCCTGTTTTTGGTAAAGATTTCCACCTATTCGGATAGCATCAGATATTTTTTATTTTGTTTTACCAGTTTGATGAAATCTGTTCCAGTAAACATATTCATCAGTGTATTTCTATTTCCAGAATGTTGGAAAACTCAAAAAAATTTAAATCAAACCAATAAAGTAACATATCAAAATTAGTTGTTAATTTTAAATTCTTTTTTCAAAATGAAAGGAATGAAATCGAGAACTGTATTAGGTATTTACTGATAAGTAATTAATTGTTAAATAAAATTGGTTAATTTTTCCAAATAAATATGATTTTTTCTGATAGAATACTTAAATTTTTTGTTGTGTAATTTTACACATAATGTACCTGTACTTACTTTTATTTGTGTACAAATCCACAAAACTTATACTCTACAAAATACTGATTTTTTTTGTTTTATAGAGTATTAAAACATGCTTCTCTTGACCGTACATGGGAGTTCTGAGGGGCTCTATTGTGTCATATTTCAAATCACTAAATGAACTTGAGGGGTATAAAAAAATCTTAGTAAGTCCTGTATCTCCATCATATAAGCATTATCAAAAGAAGCTGTTTGTAAAGTTTGTAGGTACTTTAAAAAGTTCAGTTGATTTTATCTTAAAGAAAAGAGGTTTTCTGGATTTGTTCATAAATAAAGATAGACACTCTGTATATATGACTGACATTGGTTCACTAATAGGCTTCATTATAATTAACCCACTACTATCTGTTAATTAGAAATCGTCGACATTTGAAACAATCGTCACGCTGGTTCTAAAACCAATGATCTGCTTTATAATACTACGTTATAAATAGTTCTACCTACGATTAAATAATTTGTAATAATTAAAATAAGTAGGAGGTTATTTAAAAGCGCTCTGGTAGTAATCAATTCATTTGACAACGGCCAACGGTCAAATTGTCGGTCAAAGTCTTATTTATTAGCCTTAAAGCTGTTACTAAGTGAATAAATTATGAGCAATTTTTCATTTTGGCACAGGATTCCTAATTACTACTTGTTTTGTGTAGAGACGTTTTATTTACTCTTTTCTGCGGCGATATATCTCAATCAATTAAGGAATTCTGGTGTATTTTACATGTGATTTAGTTCACTTGGGAGGATTTGTTATTTGTATTTTTAAAACGTATATTTTATGCCATCTTAAAGTATTTTTATTTTGATTCTGATAAGCCAGGATGATAAATAAGTTGAATTTAGCATATGAAATATTTTTTAGGATTCTTATTTATGGCAGATAAAGATAACTACCTACTCCTGTTACGTTCATATTTTTAATGTTTTCCGTTAAAAACTAATTAAACAATCACTTGGATTTTTTTTAATATATAAATTAATTTAATTTTAATTATTGTTCTAAATGTAATAATAAATTTGAAAATTTATTTCAATAGCACTATTTCAAATGATTAGCTTACCTACGTAAAAATAGAAACAAAATTATAAAATTCGCGAGATACAAATTATTATACTATGGTAAAAAAAAATAATTTATAATAATATATTGTTTATATTTACAATAAGTATTATTACTTTTTTGTTATTTATTATTAATAATATATTCATTTGATCATATTATGGGTAATAAAAAGCGACTGTCGATTATTTAGTGGGTATTTTTTTTAACAGTATAAAGTCATTATTTTTATTTCAGGTGGTAATCTATTATATAACCTAGATGAATGGTAATAAAAACTTTTCTAGCCTATTGACTTACTTAACAATTAATAATGTAAAAGTACGAAACAATAATTTATGGTAAGTATTACTTTAAACTCAAAAAATGTATAATTTCTTTAAAATCAGATTCTACTTTAGTTTTAGTCCAATTTACTTCTTTGTAAAATATAACCGTGCAAAACTAGCAATTTCTGGAGACATTTGAATACTAAAACGGTTTTTAACATGAAAAGTATGTAGTACCCCATAGGCGACAGCATCAATGCTCAGTGTATTTTAACACATTTTTTTCTATCTTTTAAAGAGTTTTTTAATATGGCATAAGTTTTATCCCGAAAATTTTAACAAGTGTGTCGATTATTTTTTTGAAGCATGCTGTCAAAGGGTTTGGTCAAATAAACATGTAGGTTCACCTGTATCCACTCTTCAACTAAACTAAAACTAAGTATATTATTGATTCAATATTATATTGTATTTTTCCACAAATATATCAAAATTCTGATTTTCAGGACCTTATCAAAAATGTTACTAAAAGTCGATAAAAGAGATAGAGGCTCATAATTACCAATATCTAACTGGTCCCTATGCTTATATTCTTAATGGTTTTATATCAGTTATTTTAAATGAAGCTGAAAATGAATCAATTTCCAAACATTTACTTAAGATATAAGTAATTATTGTCTCAATAAAATGAATATTTTTTATAACATCAGCTATTAAATTATGGAGATATGGTGTTCTCTTAGTCTTCAAATCTTTTGTTGTAGGTACTCATTATTTCCTTCGAATTCTATTTTTGTCTTATATTTAACAAATTTTATCTGTACATTTTTATTTTTTGTAGGTTCTTATGAATTTTTGCAGAATTTATATTTTTATTTATAATATAATGAGTTTAGTAGTTATGTATACCACAATGTAATTAAGAAAATGTGTATTATGTGAAAACTTTGTTGTATAACCAACCTGTAGATTTAAGTTCATGTAGATATTTTGTATAGCACTTAAGTATGTGTTACCATGTAGACACCAGTCCAGAACGAGTCCAATTGGATGACCGTGGTTATTATTTAAACTTTTTAAAGTGATTGTGTAAATCCAATTGCTGGTTAAATTTTGAGGTTAATACTAGTTGTCATTTGTTGTCAAATAATAAATCATAGAGATAGGAATGAGATTAAAATGAAGTAAAAACTAAAATTGGTCGATGTAGAATTCAGAATTTGAGCTATTACTACAGGTGATTTTGGACTGGAAGCTGTACCAGTAATATTAGTGATAGATCTAGAACCTGTACCTGTGATAAGAACTGATAATAGAAGCTGAAACCTAGGATGTAAGTTCTTCATTTTCCATAAAAATTTGTGTATGGCCGAGTTACTCTACTAGGGGAGAGTGAAGAGAATAGAGACGTCCATCTTGGATAATCCCTAGTGGCGCCTTATAAATAATATTTTTTTTTGTCTCTGTTGATTTCAAATTTATTTCATATCCTTCCCACAACCTGATATCAAGCCTTTTCGGTGAACATCTAAGTATCCAATCCACGACAAGCCGAGGCGAAACAAACTTCTATAATCCGTGCAGACTAGAAGTGGCGACAAGAAGATATACTATCTTTCTTTGTTTAACAAATATGTGACAAAATAGACACATTTTCGAATATTACCTTAAAATAAAATAATGTGGCAAAAGACCAGTAGATATTTTCTTATTTTTGCAATATACCGATATTTAACTGGCAATTAAAAAAAAACTAATTTGCCCGTCAGCTATGCGCCGTCTGTTAATTGGAAGCTGAACTAAAATTTCATATCACTGTCCTTCTTTTATTTAGTAATAGAGAGACACAAATAAGAAGTTTTCTGTAACATGTCTATAATCTAGCAAGTCAAAATTCTTAAAATCAGATAGAAATTTGTGTAAAGAGTAGGGTTTCTGGTCGAGACTTCTCGACCCGAGAATTCCCGGGAAGTCTGGCCTTACTCGAGACGAGAAAAAAGTGTCGAGAAATTTAAAAATCACGCGCGTCTTAAGTTCTTGACGAGTTCGTTTCGTTCATGCTTCAATTCGTTTCTCGACAAATAACTGAGCGGTTAAAGTGGTTTCTCTACCAGCTCAGATTTATTTATTTTAAGTTTTTAAGGCTTTAGTTTACTTTGATGATTCTTTTTTTTTAATGTACAGGGTGATTCACTATATTTTGACCCCCCCTTTAACTTTTTTGTTTTGAGTTATAAAAAATTGTGAAATACAAAAGTTGCACGATTTTTTATGAAGATAATATTAAAAATCGAAATTACGTTTTTTTATCAAGAAAATAAGACATCTTGTAATTGTTAGACCTCTTTTAGGCATTTCTGCGTTTTTTCCAATTACGTAAGGATTTAGATTTAGTTGTAATATATTTTGACATATCGGACATATTTTGACATATCGGACATATTTTAAGTAAATTTCACTAATTAGACCGTGTGGGGCCAATTACTCATAGACAATCTTATATATGGTAGGTCGTGACAGTGACAGGTAGTAATGCCATGATAACATTGTTATTGTTTGACAGTTTGTATTAGTATTTATTTAAAATGGGTTACACAGAAGTAGAAAATTGAAATATTATTAGGAATTAAAATAAACTATGGAGAATATCTTAACTACTCTATCTTAATTCCTATAATATTTAAATTTTCTACTTCTGTGTAACCCATTTTAAATAAATAATAATACAAACTGTCAAACAATAACAATGTTGTCATAATATTATATGTCACTGTCACGGCCTACCATATAACATTGTCCATGAGTAAATAAGCCCCTCACGAACTAATTAGTGCGATTTAGTTAAAATACTTATACCCATTTTGGACTATAACAATGTTCGATATGTCAAATAAATCTAAATCCTTACATAATTGGAAAAAATGCAGAAATGCCCGAAAAACGTCCAACAATTACAAAATATTTTATTTTCTTAATAAAAAACGTTCTTTTCATTTTTTAATATTATCTTGCTTACTGTTAGAGATAGACCCAACAAACCATATATGACTGTGCTTGACAATGTGTAAAAATATACAGGGTGTTCCATTTAAATTAACAAAGTTAACATCCGCGGCCATTTTGTTTGAACTTCATGTGTTTTTCTATCATATTTGAAAATTTCATAAAAAATCGTGCAACTTTTGTATTTCACATTTTTTTTATAACTCTTAAAACAAAAAAGTTAAAGGGGGGGCGAAATATAGTGAATGACCCTGTACCTAGTTATAAGTTTGTGTAGAAATTTTATTATAAGCAGATACCTAATGTTGAAGTGATAAATTAATAGGAAGAACGCTTCTGTATCCTTAAATTAAAGCTTGTTTTTTTTAAGATTTCTTCGGTTAAATTCCATATTTACTATATTTATTTAATTAAAAGACTGCATGATTAATGATTATTAATAATTATTATTGGAAGAAAACTACGATTCAAAAACATTGAAATAAACATAAGTATATTGAGTGTTTAATAAAAAAACAAATTAAAGGTTTTCAAGAAGAAACTCAAAGTTTAATTTAGTTTCGTTAGTAGAATTAGAAACATAAGTAATTAATAAAAATGCTGAATAAATAATAAATGTTAACGATGATTGTTAAGTATAATAGCATGTTTATATTTCGCATTGCAATACCAAAATTATGAGTTTTTTAAGTTTTAGAAATTTCTCGAGAATTCGAGAATTCTCGGGAATTTCTAGTCGAGAATTCTCGAGATCCGAGAAAAAAATTAGGCCGAGAAATCAGAAACCCTAGTAAAGAGTTTATGCGAAATTACTGTACAGTTCGTATTCACTTTCATTGTAGAATAGTGTTGTCACTACACATAGTTTTTATGCAAACACCCCATTATGTGGTCAGTGTCCTAAAACGCTTCTGTCGGATCTCTGTATTTAATAACTCTTATCGTTTAATTAAAAATGAATATTAATTGGGATTCTAGCATTTCCATAAAAAGACGTAAAACTAAATTACCATAATTAATGTGACGTACCAGCTACCTTCACATAAAAAACACAGTTCCGAAGGAGACATTTTGAACAGAAGCTTCAGGTTGTTATAAGTTTTTATTAAGTTTTTCATTAACATGAAACAGCAATTAAAGCCCATTATTACAGTAGTTTTTTCTTTATTGCCTGTAAATCATACAGATAATTTTAATGTTTTCCCCCAAAAACAGCGCGGCTCACCCGTTGAAATCCGTAATCGAAAAATAAACCTGCTACCGCAAGTGAAAATTACAGTGCAATTAATTACGGTGTCATATGTTCGCCGGGCCTTATTTATTACCTCGTCTATAGACAGGAATTAAGACGTTCTCGTCGGGTAACGAGCCTCGTAGAGCCTACATCAGTACCCTTAATAATAATTTTTATGTTTGCTTTTAATGACTGCAGGCGATACGAAACCATCTGGGAATTCTGCGAGGATAAACAAAACGTCTTCTTAGAGCCGGCTCCGGGTACATTCCTTCTAATTTCTGTGCGTTGTTATTTATTTAAATAACATCCGAGATAAGAGCTTTGGCTCGCAGCTCGCGCATTTTTCTCTCTTCCTTATGCTCTCAGATTTAATTATAAATATAATGTCTCCGAGAGCATTAAGACGGTGTAATTAACTGCCTCGGCCCTCGGAATAGTCAGGTTGTTACGTGACGAATCCCGTAATTCCTAGGAAGGCCTTTAACGCTCTCGCCTCGCAGAAATATACAAACAGATAAACGGAAACTAATGTTTTATCATTCGCCATATTTTAAAATACTACTCTCAAAGTTGCACTTTTGCAAGTAACGCTTTCCTTGGACGGTATGAAAAAAGGAAATAATCGAATTCAATTGTACCTTTTTCAGGCGTATTTCAGAGTCAGTCAATTTAATTTCAGAATGCTTCATTATAATGCAATCCTATTGCAATTTAACCTTTAAATGGCGATATTTTTAAAGATTCAATTCAGAAACATCAGAATTGATAAATTTGATCTGAGAAAGGATCATGCACACAGTTAATGGAAATCGCCACCCCGTCAAATTACCTGAAAATGAAATATGTTTTAGTTTGGGATGTCCTGGTTGTCATAGGCCCGAGACCCAAAAATGAATACCTTGACATTGAAAGTGAGCGAAAGTGAAACATCGCCTTGCTGTTAGAAATGTTGTCACCGCCATTCTTAGTGGTGAAAATTCTAAATATTGGAATTAATCAATTTTCATGGCTGAAAACATACATACATAGGTATTGAATTTTCGAAACCGAGAGAGTTGCACTAACAAAATTTTTACATGATATAGCTAATACAACGAACGTTGCCTTGATGTTAGAAATGTTGTCACTGACGTTCTTGGTGGTGAAAATCCGAAATATAAGAAATTAATCATTTTTCGAGGTTGAAAACATACATACGTATTGCATTTTCAAAATCGAGAGAGTTGCACTAACAAAATTTGAACAGGATATAGCTAATACAATGAGAAACGTTGCCTTGTTGTTATAAATGTTGTCACCGCCGTTCTTGGTGGTGAAAATTCGTAATATTTGGAAATAATCAATTTTCGTAGCTGAAAACATACATAGGTATTGAATTTTCGAAACCAAGAAAGTTGCGCTAACAAAATTTGTACAGGATATAGCTAATACAACGAGAAACGTTGCCTTAATGTTAGAAATGTTGTCACTGCCGTTCTTGGTGGTGAAAATCCGAAATATTTGGAATTAATCAATTTTCGGGGCCTGAAACATACATAGGTATTAAATTTTCGAAACCGAGAGAGTTGCACTAACAAAATTTGTACAGGATATAGCTAATACAACGAGAAACGTTGCCCTGATGTTAGAAATTTTGTCACCGCCGTTCTTGGTGGTGAAAATTCGAAATATTTGGAATTAATCAATTGACGCTTATCCGTATGGCTTTTTCTTCTGTATGCTTCCATTGTTCATTGTTCTTTTCGGTTTTTTTTTGGGCCCAGTTTTTTAGTTACACCAATTGTTTTAGTTTAAATCCATTTGTTTTATTTTTCTCTCGCGTTTTTTGGCCCCTTATTTTTAGTCCTTTTCATTTATTATACTATACACACCCTCGCATTTTTTAAATTTACGCCCGCTATTACGTCAACTTTTTTCTGTAGATCTGCATTTTTCTCTAGGCCTACTTTCTTTCTTACGGTCTTGTCTACTTCTTTTTACTACACGTCTGCTTATTCTTTGCACTAATTATATTCTTTATGCCAGAATTTTTATCATTACTTATGCCATTTTTGTCCTGCTTCTTTTATTAGACATCTGCTTGTTTTTATATTACCTAGGCAAGTTTTTTTATTTTCCCCCGTTTCTTTACTTTCCGCCCGCTTTTTTTATTTTCTATCCGTTTGGTTATTCTTTACGCCCGCTTTTTTCCTTTTTTTTTCATTTTTCCTGATTTGTTTGCTTCTTGACAACTTTTTTACTTTACGTCATTTTCCTTATTTTACCCCCCGCTTTTCAAGTTTGCGCCCGCTTCTTTACGTCTGCTTTTTTATTCCTTCAAAAATCTACTCATTGTTTCGAGAGGAAGGTGTCATATGCAACCTCGCCTTGTTTCTCTCAGAGAGACAGATAGAGAGAAAAGAGCCATACAGCTTTCCGTAAAAAAAGACTATGTACTTATGAAAGCGATAGAACTCGTTCATTTTCAATGTCGCTTATCTCGATAAGTTCTCATTTTTGGGCCTTGGGCCCGTGACAACTTTTATCAGGACATCTCAAACTATAACAATTCCATTTTCAGACAATTTGACGAGTTTGCCTATTTCCATTAACTGTGTGCGTGGTGCTTTAAATTATACTTCACATAAAGATTCCAGTTAAGGGGTAACGTCACTCCAGAATTTCGGAAAAATCGATTTTCGGATAGATGGTTTATTATTGGATGGTTTTATTATGTGAAGAATATAGGAAAAAAGTTTTAGGTCGTGGCAAAGTCGGGAATAGAAATGTTTTCGAGGTAGAGCGCAACCACTTGCACAGAGCTGCAGGTGTACTTATTGTATGTAACTCGTGATAACGCGCGCGATAATTAGCTATTATAGAGGCCAGATTGAATCTTGGATAAAGCCGAAAAGAAGAGGATGAGGAAAATGTTAATATAGAAGGCCAATTATATGGTGCAGGCATCGCTGATTGAAGGTATACATACTTGTATAACGAATTTCTTATGGTCAAAAACTTTAAAAGTGTTTTTCGGGAAACCACTGTTTTAACGGGTCAGAAACACAAAAAGTTTTCAACGAATCGACTTGAAATTTTGTTCAGAGCTTTACAGTACCACAGTACAACATAGAGATTTTTCGACTGATAAACTATTTTCATTGTTATTAACAATTTAATGTAAAATTTTAGTCTTTTTGATACTTTTCTTTTGAATATATTTTAATTTCCCTAAGAGAAAATTTTTGTGATTCTGTTCCAAGACCATCCGTTAATAAAAAACCTTTTCGGCCATACAGCCCACTGAATAAAAGGAGTCGTTGCCTGCCATCGCCGATAGCCGCCATTTTGAATCAAAATTGTTTGAAAAAATCCACAATACTACCTGAAAACATGCACAGTAAAGCCTTTTTGTACCTGAAACTATATCTGGTATCGATTTTTCCTTGAAAGTTCTCGAAAATCACCTTTTTCCAACCTCTAGAGTAGAGATTCTTTCGTAGTTCTGGCAATATAAATAATAATAAAAAATTGTTTTAGATACACATTGCACCAAACCATTTTTTTTCAAATTTTGATTTTTTTTTTCAATTGTACAGAGTGTCTCATTTCTTCTAAGCTTCTAACCTAACCTAACGTTACTTATTTTTTCAAACCTTTTACATTAATGCATTTTTTCATTTATCATAGAATTTATGACATATTACTAAACAGATTTTGGCTCTAACAAAGTTTCGATGCTATTTAATGTTTTCTAAAAAAATTGGAGTTTGCAGTACCCTCTAAAATATCAAATATCACTCTTTCAAACATGAAAATGCCTATCTTATACAACATCTTATACCTATATTCATTTTTTCTTGGATTATTTATGTTACTTTATTATTCTGGTCTTTTTCTTAGTATATCTGTTATTAGTATCAGCGAGATTTTCAAAATTTTTCATATTTTTGTTAGGTACCATTGCAACGTTATAAACTTTCTTATCAAATTATTTAATTTCAATGCAATATTTTTTGCATAAGCCTAAAAGTATTTAATACACCAAAATAAAATAACATCTCATTTGAGAAATCTAAGTTTCTGTGTGAATACAAGAATAAAGAAAATGCTACTTGAAATGAATGCAGGAACAATGAAACTCTTAACAATTTGTTGCACAAATAACAGTTCGATTTGAATTAAATTGAAGTAACAGCAATATACAAAATTTTAATTCCTACTCGAGGTGAAATGTTTATTTGTTTATGTACTTGCGTTAAGCTCATCTTCTGATCGAAAGCGTCTACCCAAAACGAAGCTTTTTTTTATTTTTAAGAAGCAAAACTTCCAATTAAGAACGACTACAAAACGAAATCGAATTACACAAAAATAATTCCGAGCTTCGCTTCTGATTAATGGAAGCGGCAACCAGACTAAGTTGACACCGACTCGACCTCCTCACCTGGGGGAACGACTGGCTGTTGTTGAGGAGCTGTCACAGTTGCGGAACACGCAATCCTGAATGCACATCGCTCAGATTATTACCATAATTAACTTTTCTAAGTATTTTCGGCGTATACGGTACGGAAAGTTCACGAACTCATCAGAGGATTACGAAACCTTGGAAGTTGCTTAAATGTTTCGGGGTTTTATGTAAGACGGCGCGCGAGGCGAACAATGGCGACCGCGATATGTCTGAAGCGCTAAACATGACCGATTATAATTAAGCGATGGGAAAGGAATGAAACAAACGATGACCTTTTAGACAAATCCGAATTTATTACAGATTTAGTTCTTAAAACATCTTGACGTTTTGAAGTTACCCGCAAGTTGATTCCTAGCAAACAGATTTTTACTTTCGATGAATGTTATTTCGTAGTTTCCAAAAAAATCACTTCTGTAGAAGAACAGTAACATAAAAAATTATTAATTTTAATCCTTAATACCGAATTCAGATTAAAACTTTTTAATAATTTCGGGGCACATCATCGGTTTGGACTTCTAGATGTTTTTTAAAGATGTATCGCTCCTTTCTTCAGAAGAAACCTTCAACCTGAAGATTAAATCCTCTGATCGGTAGTTATATTTGTTTTATCTCCTTGTCTGTATTGTTTCGGTACTTGATTTAGAGGTTTATGTATCCAAATCTGATGCAAATTAAAAATATCGATATGTCCTATAGATAGATATGTGTTTTGTGCATTGCAACTGCTGATTACGTTTCGTTGTAATTCTCCAGATGATATTAATTGTTCTGCTTTAACCTCGTGCCAACTATCACCTTGTTTGCCCAATGTATACTTTTGCTGCTACATACATGATCTTGAAGTACCTACACTGCTCTTGCTGATTACTTTAGGAAAGACTGACTTTACGGAGATTAAGTCAGTCTTTTAGTCAAAGAAGTTCAAGCTGCTGTAGATGGTAGTATCGCATTTGCTTAAGAGGCAGCTTATTTATCAGTACATTCTTACTTTCTCTTATTCCACTTTCTGTGACTGATGGTGATATTTGTACGCTCTCGATATATTATTTCTGGGCCAGATGTTGGGACTCAGGTACCTATCCATTTGGGTTGGCCTTAGAGTACCATCAGGTTTTCTCTTGGTGAATGAAGACATTCGGGAATTGAAGATCACTGTTTTCTTCTAACTCTATGGTGAAGCAGATGTCTGAATGTATTTCATTAATGTAGCCCAGAAATCCTTGTATGTTGTTAAACCATGAAGTCAAACAATAAATAAAATGTAAATATATCTAATCTTCTGACTTTAAATAGATATTTAGCAGAGTTGGGAATAAGGACAAACTCATCTCTGTCTTCTACGATGAGTTGTCGATGAAGTTCTAAAGCTTCTTTAAACAGCACTTTCGTGAACAACGTCATTACTCGACATCTAGATCTTGTTGGCTTTGTCTGATCTTATCGATAAAATCTTCAACGTTTTTTAATGATGTTCCGTCTTTTCCACTAGAACTTTAACTTTGTGATACGTATTAGGTGAATGGGTGAGTGGTGATATAGTTGCACTCAGTTGAAGTGGTACGTACTTTCGTCTTAGCAACCTTTGTAATGCTATAAAATTGGATATACTTGAATCACTTGGATAAGTTGTAGATCCATCCATGGGAATTGTAGATGCTCACATTGCAGACGCCCCCTTTTGACTGGGTTGTTTTTAGATCTTACATATCGGATCCTATAGTATACTTTCTTACTTTTATTATTATTAATTACTGTTTCAAGATTACAATGTAGTTCGCTGCTTTTGATTTAGGTATTTCCAAAGAATGTTATATCACCAGGCGTAGGTGTATAAGAAGTAATAAAGTGGACAAGTAAAACAAACATAAATGTACCAAAGAATCCATGGTCAAACCATTTTGGAACACCTTTTATATGTAGAAGAACTCGTTTAGATATTCCATACACATTTAAGCTTTAGAACGAATAAATGAGCTTTATGGAAAATATATTAGCTAGTTTTGATTATTAAAGAGATTAAACATGTCTGCCATATTCATAAAGTTCAATAAGGCAATTTGGTAGATAATGAATGAATTTTTAAATACTTTTTTGACAGTAGTTTTAAAGAAACTGAATAATGGATATAGAAAATATCAACTTAATGAAAATAACTAATTGCCAAAGCGACTATATTAAAATATCAACGAGAATTTGCACTTTATTCGTCTTCATATATTATCTATTATCGCCTAAATTATTTTTCTGCCGATAGTACGAGTCCCTCCAGTTGTTGACAGCTCTAAATCACACTTAATTAAGTAAGTTTTTATAAAATCCATCGAATTATTTATAATGGATTTTAACATTCAACCGTGACGTTAATTTTCTTAACAGCTGCCAATTATATCAAAATGAAACAGTACAATACGATTAAAAGTTTTCAGTTTAGAATTTTTAAAGTATTCATCTTCTCCAATACCTAACAATTGTATTACGGCCCTGAACAAGATTGAGAAGAAACTTGTTAATAATTGGTATACTATTAACAGTGTCAACATATAAGTTAAAATGTTTGATTCTAATTTGAACTTCTGTTTTGTACAACAAAGATTTCATATGTTCCTACAGATTAAAATCGAATGAATTTAGATCTGGCAATCTAGTGCATCATAAAACAGGTATATATTTCGTTCAAAACTTGTATACCTTCTGTCGGAAGAGCGGTGGAGAACCATCATGCAAAAGCCACATACCCTGTACAATATTAGGTAAGTGGTACATTTTCCAAATGGACAGGTAATTCATTTTGTGAAAAATAATGATACCAGTTCATCTCTGTGGTAGAATGAATGGTCCAAATAGGATATTTGTCGCATCAGAACCTTTCTACTCATCCTTTTCGTTGTGGTCTGTTCTGCCTAGCCCAGTCCTGACTTTTGGTTTTGAACCTGGTGAGAATAGGATACGCTCTCTTTATTTGGCTTGTAGTACTGGATACACCCTCGACATAGCACTGGTTTGGCAAAAATCCTTTCAAATCTCTGTGTCTATGTCTATTTCTGTCTTTGTACCTTTTGGCACTGCTTTTTGAGCTTGACTTCATCCCTTAGGATTTTCGCTGCTGGCACAGAAAGTACTGAGCGGATAGTTGGTTGGTCTAGCGGTGCATTCGCAACAAATTCTTAACAATGTTCTGAATTGCAACAAAGTTTATTTTGCATGTTATAAGTAAAGGGACGCTACATAAATGCCACTATGTGATTAAAGTTGGCATTCGATCAACGAATCAGGAAAAAATAGTATTTAGTTTTTCAGGTTTTTTGAATCCATCGTATGGAACCTTTGGTAGTGTCTTGGGACAACGCAACAAATACGCTCGATTGTATGCACTCACACTGGCCAGAGACTGCTCTGGTTATAAAACTGCGTTAAGAATACACATATAAATGAAACTATAAGAATCGAAGAAAATTGTGAAAAATTTCACTTTATAAGCAATTTAACAAGAATATGTTGGGTATCTGTATTTAAATAAAGTCTTACGAATATTTACATGGAGAACCTTGACAACAAAAAGAATTTACAATTCACAAATTAAAAATTAATTAAGGTCCATACTTTGTACATTAAATAGTAGAAAATTTAATTAATAAAAAAAATTAGGTACACGACGAAGAAAATTTAAACATTATATTCATTTTTGAATCTATCGAACTTATAATAGGATTTTCCTTTTTAGAAATAAAAAGAAATAGAATACTTGGTATATTATTAAAAACATTATTATAGGTCATAAATACATAGATATCTGATGTATATGAAAAAGGTTGTAGATATACTTGTACATACCTCTTATACAGTGAGAACGCGGTGGGAACAAATTCATTTAAAATTCAGTTGTTTGTTTTTTGGAAAAACGCTCGGACACATCGATTTTTATTGTTGGCTGCGGTTTTTCTGATGATAAATTCATGTATACAGGGTGTCCCAAAAATAAGTTACGACAATCAACTTTAATTTTTGAAATGAAAAATTTTTTATTTTATTTTTCAATTCTACACCGATTTCTAAGTATGTTTCATGTACCATGTCCTATAAATAAACTCAACAGTTATCGATAAATTTACGATTTATTTATTTACTTATTTATTAATAGAACATACTTAGAATTCGGTGCAGAATTAAAAAATGAAATAAAAAAATAGGTATTTCCAGATAAAAGTTGTCCGTCCCTATGCATCTTTATTGACTTGGCAAAGGCATTTGATACTGTTAACCACAACAAATTATTAATAATATTAGAAAAAATAGGTTTCAGAGCAGTTGCTTTAAAATTGATGTCGAGTTATTTATTAAATCGAAAACAGCAAATTATAATTAATATAAGTACTTCAAGAGTAGTAGAGAGTAGTAGAATTTGGTGTGCCTCAAGGTACAGTCTTAGGCCCGGTCCTAATCGATATATACAGGGTGATTCACAACTTGACCAAAAAAAATTGTGAATAGATGCGGCATGAGAAATGAATTCAATATCGTAAAAAAAATTTTTGCAAAGTCCTTACAGTTTCCGAGAAAAAAATTATTGNTATTTGAAAAATTAAAGTTGAGTGTCGTAACTTATTTTTGGGTCACCTGTATATACGAATCAAAAAAATCGCAGCCAAAAATAAACATCGACGTGACCGAGCGTTTTTCCAAAAAAAAAGCCAATTTAAATTATTTTGTTTGATAAATCTTATTAGAAAGTAGGGGCTTAATTCAAGTACCTACACGTATCTACAGTCGAAAGTAGGCGGGTATAAAATTGATAGTTACGTGTCGCTTCAGTGTTACATAATCCTAAATTAGAAAAACCATTAAATTGACTGTAATACAGCGGTCCATCCCCCTCGCAGCGGCGATGCATGCGGTAGATTTATAGAATAGTAACAAAAAACCGGAGTGTTGAGCTCGAAATTCTACTAAAGCAGCCTGTTAATCTCGAACGCTGCCACCATAAATTTGAAATAAGTTTCTCAGTATTCCGTTACTTTGAAATGGAAATACGCGTATAAGATTTATAGTGGTGGTGGGTTAACATAAGGCATCTTCGGCGGTAGCTTAAAAAATCGAAGAGAGAACATCTGTATGTAAAGTGGCAGGCAGGTTTTGAGGAGAGATTGAGTTTGATTTTTAAGACACTTTACATCTCATTCCGGTTGACGTGGAGTGACGTGCGCAAATTGAGCAAATCAGCGGTGGCAGTTTTCGCGAGAAACGGCCCCCTTTTCGGTGCGCCCGCCCGTCCGGCTCCCGCAGGATGCTGCGATCGCACGTTTTTCAGCCCGCGATGTCCTACATAATATAGCTTTCAATTCTGCGATTAATTACTTTCACGTGTTCCCCAAATTACAATTCAAACGTTACTCAAGGATAAACGAAAATTTTGTTCGAAATAATTTTTTTGTTGCTTTGGTGTTTTGTCTGGATTGTAGGTTAATTTGTGAAGAAAACTCCAGTTATACAGGGTGTCAAGAGTCAGGGTCGTCAAAATTGGAGCAGTTCCTTTTTAGAAAGAGTAAAAACTGTGAGAGATACCTAATAATAGAATTCGAATAAAGAATTCGAATAAAGAAATTAATAACACTAGTCATCATTTTAATGATTTTATTTGAGTAAATGCTCAAAAATTCCTCCATTTAAGTCTGTTAGTAACGAAAATGTAATTTGTTCGAAATTGATTGTAGCTTGAATCTTATGAAAAGTATTATTTATTCTTTCTTCTAACTGCTCAAAATGTCAAAGTTGCTATCGCAGTCCACTATGTAATTAAAAGAAGCATTATATTCAAATATCGAAGTGTGTTCTCAGTTCGCTTTTTAAGTTTTACTTAAGACTTTTTTCGAAAAACATAAAAGGGTAGTAATTTGTAGAAAATTCAAAGACTAATCAGAAAATATCCGTTGTTAGCCTAAACCAGTAGCGTAGGTACTATTTTATTTAGAGAAATATGTCACCAATACCCTGTATCTCCGGTACTGGAGCATGTAAATTTTAGGAAAAGCCCTCAGATTTTGGACAATATTTACATAAATACATGTGCCCAATTTCAAATTATTTCACTTACTAATTTTGAAAGTATTTAAAAAAATTAAAAATATTTATAAGTTTAACACCCTGTATCTTTTTAAGGAAGCGTCCTAGATAAAAACTATATAGAAAAGACTCCCTTAAAAGTCACCAAAGAATACGAGGTTTCATTTTTGGTCAACATTTGTGAATCATCCTGTATAACTATAATTAGAAAAAAGGAGAGGATTCTAAAAAGCAACATTGTACAGCTATTTTATAGATATCTGACCGTAGTTTTTTATTAGGATCAATTTTCCTTAATAACGATTGTCGATATTATAAAAAATAAAGGTACTCCACTCTTGAGCAACATTTACATTTTTCGACAAACCTTGTATACGACTGCAAAAAATTGAAATATGATTATTTCATTTTGGATTTTAGGCCATGTAAAACTTTTTACTAAGAACAACTTTTTTTTGTAAAACCAATACCTAATAAAAAAAGAATCCCATATGGTTCCGACTTAATTAGACACACTGTATATATGAATTCATTGGCTGATAATAAAAAAAATGCATTATAAAAATACACCCACACTAAACAATAATACAATTGCCTAAATAAATAGTTTGATTGCAATAAATATTTTGTATACTTACATGTATTCATTGTCTTTTTCGAACCAAATCCTTCTCTCAGTGTAGTAATAAAAATTCGATTGATACTGTAGATACCTACAAAGATATATATATATATATATATATATATGTATGTATAATATATGTATATTTGCACAAAACGTTTATAAATGACTTATCCAAGATATANAATCTGCGCTGATTTTTTTACACTTACTTGGACCCCTTAACAATCATATAGAATCGTTAGAATATCAATTTTCTTTTTTTGAATAATTTTTGGAGCGAATTTAAAAGTTAGAAAAATTTTGACTTTATAAACAATTACTTTCGTGAAGCGGTTTCGCGGGTTGGAAAATATACCAAAGTACTAAAAAACAGTTCTCGGAAAGACGCTTAACTTGAAAAAAAGAACGTTCAAATCGGTCGTATAAGTTCCGAGATATCGAGTGTCAAAGTCAACAAACGTTAGCTGCAAAAATATACATAATATAACAACAACAAAATATGAATTTGGTAGGTTTTTTAAGAACTTTTCGTATGTGCTTTTATAAATATTATCACACGTGTGCCTTTTTTATGAAAATTCAATGAATATCGCCAAGCCGACCATTTGAGCCGCAAAACCGGGGTGAGGGGATGAATGATAGAAATTGACATTGCGCGTCCAAAAAGAGCAAGCCTTCTTCGGCGTTCAATATCTCGGCTTCTATGACTTATCCAAGATATAATAATTGGTAATTTAACAATTAATTCAATAGCATTGTCTGAAAAGAAATATAATGTGACCCACATTTCAATCATCACAAAATATATTGTGATCATTTCATGTAACGTATTCCGCGTATGGTATTTACCCATTGTTTCCTTAAGATATGGTATCGGATATCAGTATTTCATATTACTTTCCTGGAAATAATTTACAACGCAGGTGTTTTACAGTACCTAATATTGACAATGGTAATACTTTAACGGGCTAAAATGATCAGTTTCTAGTGAATGAATTTACATATACGAACTACATAACTATTTACTAAAAGAATGATTTTTTTATTAATAATTATTAAGTAGAACTTTTATATGTGATGGTAACGTTTATCCTGAGTAAAATATAATTTAGTTAGACAATAATATGCAGATTGTACAAATTGATAGATAGGAACTTTGTAACATAGATTATTTAAATCATAAGGGAAATGCATAAACTTTTAACTGAACATTATAAGCAAAAATTTTCAAGAAAATATAAAGAGACTAGACTGTTGAACTCAAACAGTTGGCACGAGCCATTTTCATTATTAGTAACAAAGTTTATTAATAATAAATACATTTATTTTATTTAAATTAATATTTATGAATTATAATGTATTAATATTATACATTCTAATCCGTATATCAATAATTAATTTATTTATTGTCTTATATGCTTACACATTAATAATTATTGTAAAGATCTATAAGCCGTTGTTATTAAATGCAGTTAAAATTTACATATTAACCATAAATTTGCCGGTTTAAATAAAATTATAAACTATATAGCTTTAAATCATTGGAAAATATTATTTATTTCATTGCTTCTTCGAAATAAGATTAGCAGAATAATTGCATTTGATTTCCTATAAGAATAATAACGCATGCCAAAAAGTATTAACTAATTTTTTAATTGATATATATGATAGGTACGTGTGATGTACATACATGGCATATTAGGTATACTGAACTGGTTGACGATTTCAAAATCCAGAAATCTCAGCTAGATCATATGAATAACACTTTAACAAAGTGAACCCATTGAACTATAAATCTTTCATGAATTTCCCTTTCCTGAAGAATTATAGCTAAGCAGACAAAAACACGTAATTTAATTCAGAGTATATTGGTCTTATTTAAGAAAATGTTTCTTTTTTCTTTCGGTTTACTGACACAGAAAATTAAGTACTCTTTCATAGTTTTCCATTAAGTAGGTATATACATTCACAGATAAATTATCTATAATATGTTTTTTGTCAAGTGCGTAATACTGTTTCTTTGAACAAGAAAAATATTTATATTTACTACTAAAAGCAGTAATCTGTTATTCTATTTATAGTACAAAATATTAATTATTATTCAAGGAGGAAGTAAAAGGGTGTCAAGAATTTGATTATCAGTATTTTAATATGCAACAATTTCAATCTAAACAAAAAAAAAGTGTAATATAACATGTAGCTGTTGACTTAAACAGTTATCTAGATTTCATTCGAATTATAAAAAAATTATCAAATATTGTGACAACATTTTAAGGCGCAGACATGTTTTTAATTAGAATTCCATGTTTTATATTATGCCAATAAGTAGTAAGTTCTTTTTACTAGGATCTGACATCCATGTTATGGACTGTCGACTGATAAAATTCTACAGACTGTTTGTTACTTTGTCAAAATTAACACAAAAGTTCAAAACATTTATGAAGATAAACATACAGCTTTCTTCGTTGAGGTATATTTGGTAATAATCATTTCGTTTTTATTTTTTACTTTTTAATTAATGATTTATTTTTTTATATCACCTTAAAAGATAAATATTACTCATCTTCCCACACCCTGTATGTGTCGATACATGCACAAACTAAAAAATCATTAATCATTGAAACGATGAAAAAGTAAATGTAAACGATTTAATTTAGTTTAATCAGGGCCATGCACGAGATGATGTTCTAAGCATAATTTATCTTATATGTAGCAACTGTACAACTTCACTGAGAGAATAATAATTTTTACATACTATAGAGAGCCAAAATTGAGACGTTTGTTTTAATTTCTACTTTAAATTGAATTATTGTAGCAAGATGTATGAGTAAGCCAACAAAATTACTTTTTAAATTGATTTAATAGACTTTACTAGACGAAACAAAAAAATATACCTATGAGTTACAAAAATTAATCTAAAGAGTTTGTGATCATTAATAAATATTATCGATTAATCAATCAGCGTTATACTTTTTATGAAACTATGGAGAGAAAGAGAAAAGGTGTATAAATATTTAACATATGTTCATATAGGAATGAAAAATGAGGTTATACATTAGTACTTTTAAAGGATCAAATACCTAAAAATAAACAATATTTACATTTTTGTAACAAACTTGTAATTGTTAATTGTTAAATATAAAATAAAATAAAAGTGCACTATGTGCAAAACCGTACTTATCTTATCAACTTCGACGTCACCTGTTACATGAGTGTTGTATAATAATGAAAAAGTAATATTAACGGTCGGTAGAAGAAAGCGAAAAAAGAACACGCCTAGGTGGGACGATTCTGGAAGGAAGCCTAAGGAGTTGAAGATAGGCAGTTGAAGTGAGGCCAGCGCGGAGTGAAAAGTAAGATGATCAGTGTAGTGTGAAATATATAGAAGTAGTGGAAAATTAAGTGTTTAACCGTTATTAGTTAGCAGGTAATATTCCTTAAGTACTTTGTTGTTAATTGTTCTATATAATCTTATGATTGTTATGGTTATAGATGTTTCATGACAATAATTCTTTGTATGTTTAGCTTCCATTGCTTTATGCTCAAGGACATATATTTTTCTAAGGTAAAATTGTTGTAATTATTATTAACGATCGCTCATTATTTATTTCATGTTAAAATATATATATATATATATTGTCGTGGCTGCCAGACATTACAATAACGACTTCTTTGTTTCACATTTAACTTGTTTTTGTCAGGATTACGTTGTTCGAAAAACATAGATGTTTCATGATAATAATTCTGTTTATGTTTGGCTTTCATTGTTTTATGCTCAGGGGCGTATATTTTTCTAACGTAAAATTGTTACATTATTAACGATTGCTCATTATTTATTACATGTTGAAATATGTATATACATTGTCGTGACTACCCCGATATTGCATTAACAACTTCTTTGTTTCACATTTAACTTGTTTTGTCATGATTACGTTGTTCTTTGATTTTTTGTGCTCACTTTATGTCAAGACGCTTATAAGGGCCTTGTTGAATTCACTAACATTTTCGCCCATGAGGAACGAATCTGAAAAAAAAGAATAATTAAATACAAAAAAAGAATTGCTAACAGATCTTCCGAAATCTCAACTATAGCTGGATTGCTTCCCGCCTGGACTCCAGTACCTTCCGGCTCTGCCGGCTAACTAACACCAAACCTCTTCAGTTTTACTTGGAAGTGTGTATGACTAATATGAGGTAACAGATGACAATTAGTGACACATTAAATGAGACAGGTCTTATTTACCATTAGCAAAGAATCTTAATTTATGCCTTTTGTTAGCGGTTGTTTTGCATTTATATTTGGGTGGTAAGAGCAACGATGTGGGTTTCTCTGCCATGCTCTTTCCCCACAGGAGCTCTAGGTGAGCATGGCACTCTCATTTTATGTTAAATGGTTGTTAATGTTTTTGTTGTTCTTTCTGTTTGTCACATGTTTAATTTGAAGACTGTTGTATGTAAATAATAAAGTTAGGTGTATTTACTCTGCTTTTGTTTTATAAAATTAAACCATACATCCCCTCAAAAAAAGTTAGTAGCCAGCGCCTTCCGGTCAACAAAAAAATAGATGTATACAACGTAGGGATTCCTTATGACGATCACATATTTTTGGCTACAACAACGTTTATATATTTTTTTTTGATCGAACCCGGGGTTATACTACAACTAGTAGTATACCTGTAGAACGTAATATTGTCAGGAAGTACATATTTGTACCTAGATAGGTAATAAATATCAATCATTTCAGCGTTTCTGTACCCTTCATTAGTCATTTTGTGGAAAAACATACTATGTATTGCTACTACAAAGGAACTCACACAAAAAAATAACTAATATTGTTTGACAAAATCGAACTGAATCGTTGGTACAATGGACATTTTTAATTTTTTTCTACTTTAAGATATTGTATGGTTACTTATTCGTGGCACAGATTAGTCAAGGGTTATGTTTTATCAAAATAGTTGTGCCTAAAAAAACTTATACTGAGAAAAATAGATGAATACACATCTCTATATTACGTTTCGAAAATCAACATTTTGTCTTGTGAACTGGTAATGACTTTTCGGTTTAATTCTTTCAAACTGTCAAAAATAATTAACAACTAAAACTCATTATCAATTTGTAGTTCTTGTCTGCTTTTCTCAGTGTGCGGTTTTTGGTTAGGCAGAACTATTTTCGTAAAAAATAACCCTTGGCTGGTCTTCTCGTCACAAGGGTTATTTCAGTAATTTTTAAAATTTTTTTAGCAGGTGGCAAAATTGACGGATTGGCAATTTATTATGTTTATTTCCAACACTTAAGGTTATAACTTCGTTGCCACTAGAAGTAGATTCGTTAAAGCTTATATCATGGTATATCAAACAATGATATTTAACTACCCAAAAGTTCGCTGTTTATTACAATACGTGGAAATATTTATATAGATTTAAAACTATTTTAATTATTGTTACCACAGGATTAAAAAATATTTGTTGGTAGCTTTTAGTACCTACCTATCACGAGTTTTGAATTAACCGTTCTTAACTAAGGAGTTTGTGTTTAACAAATTAAAAATAGCACGCTTGCGTTATAAAAGTATAAAATAAAAGTATACGATAACGCCAAAGGTCATGCGGAAAGTATCGCTTTAATATTCACCCTAGTCGGGGCAGTAATTTTTATGCGTTTAAAAAATAATAAGTCTAGGTCGAACAAATTACGTATGGACATGAAAACCCCAAAGTTTCAGGATACCTTATCAGACGTCAGCCGGAGCGTTATTTCAAATTGAATAAATCAGGTATTTTTCTTGAAAACATTGATTAGAATCACCACGTTCTGTTAATGTTATCCCACAGATCGAATGCGATATATTTCTGTAACTCACCTTATTTTGCTAGTGGGAAAATAAATTTAGAAATGTATCACGTTTTCAAGTTGTAAAAATGTTTTATTTAGCATTATAAATTATTTATTTTTAACAATGATCTCAACTTTCTATTACTACTGCCTTCACAAAGTAAGGTAAAAACTATAAAATATCACAAGAATGTCAGTTTCTTTCAATATTCTTAACAAACGTAGACGAAAGGGATATCTAAGAAAATTTTGTTGTTACAAAGAAAATGTATTTATATTTTATTTTTTTGAGAAATTGTTAAAGAAAATATAAATATATTTTTACGTTAAATACCGATATAATTATTATAAAGTACCTACGGGGCCTGTTCAGAAAACAACCGAACTTTGTTTTTTTAACCTTTATTATTAATTTTATAGTAATTCCAATTACAGAGCTAAATTAACCAGTAGTAAATAAGCATAAATTTAAGACACATGAATTATAAAAAAACATTATACGCTGGCTGTGTTTTATAGATTTTACTTTTTAGGTATCCCCACAAAAAGAAATCAAGGGACGATAAATCTCTTCCAGTAATTGCAAATACATTTGGCCAGTCAAATTACCAAGTAGAAAAAAAGGACCCACCATCCGGTCACCGATAATTCCAGCCCATACATTTAATTTTTCCGGTTGTTGTGTATGCACCTCGTGAAAAACTCTCGGATTTGATTCGGACCAATAGCGGCAATTGTGACGATTTACCGTCCCGTTCAAGAAAAAACTACATTCATCAGAAAAACAAATGTTAAAAAGGAACTGTGGATCGTTCCCTGCTCGATCACTCATTATTTCGCAAAATTGCAACGTCGGTCATAATCATCCTCATGAAGTTCCTGGACTAAATGTATTTTGTATTAATGGAATTTATTCTTCTTCAAAATGGTTTGTATCCTAGTTCGATTGATCCAAGACGCAGATGCCAGCTGCCTCATACTTAATGTAGGATCAAGATGGACTTGTGCCAAAACTGCAACTTCACTAGCTTCATAAACTATATCTAGGTTTTTCAATTTCTCGTTTTTTATTGGCTACGTTCCCTGTCTCTTGAAATTTTTTTACTAACTTTAGAACATACTTCTTCCTGACATGTCGATCTAGATGTTGTTCATTAAATAGCTGAGCTGTTCTATTCGCACATTTATTGTTCATAAAGTAAAGCGAAATGATATCTACCCTTTCTGCAATGGAATAAACCATATTTAATTTTCAAAAACACATTTAAATAAACTGCCAACCAACGCTTCCAAATAATACTAGAAAATAATTTGGAATCCACTAATTTTACGTTCATTGTGTGTGTTTAGCACTCATTTCTGTTTTTTACAATTGTGTTTTTTTTACGAAACTGATAACAAATCGCCAAAAACCAATATAACGCAAGGAATACTAAATTTATACCATTGGCGTACTTAACTCGAATGAATGACATTTTTACCGTTACTAATTCTTTTTACATAAGTTTCAACTTTAAAATCAAAATACTTAATAAGTATTGGGCGGAATTATAAAATTCTGTCTGTTGAAAAGAGAATTGTAAGAGCTTTCAAAAGAAATATTACTCAACCCCCAATGCCATTTAAATATTTTGGGGTGATGCTTACCCTTGCTTGGGGGTGAAAGTGGCGGAGTCAAAAATACCAGCAAAGAATGTTCCCCTTTAATCTAAAATCGACGGGTTTCTACAATCTTGACGCAGTTCCTGAAAATGGCTCTGTTTCGTTTTCATTTGGCCACCCTGTATAACTGAATTCAAAGTAAACATATTCTAAATTCCCCTTTGCAATAAATTGTAGAATTTTTATTTCTCATTAAATTTTACAGTTACATTTTGTAACTAAGTACTAATTTGATTTTACTTCTTGGAAACTAGAATATATAATGAATATAAATAATAAATTTTTAATAGAAATATTTATGTTCTATTTAACTACATTCTTATGCATAAATTCGTCTTGAAATGGTAATAAATAATATTTTATTATATTCTGGCTGGTTGTAGATACTAACAAGTAAAGCCACATTATAAAAGGATATAAACATATTTGACAACTTCATTTTCTTCTCACAAATTGTTAAATAAATTCCCATCGAAATTTTAATCAGTGTCGTAAATTAATATTGACAATGTGAAGAATATTGATAATTATAGGTAAAATATTATTTTAAACTTACAGTCGCGTCGCAAGTCGTATAAAACTATTAACTTAATGTGCTACAAAATATTTTATATTCACGAATTAATTTAGTAGAATTAGTTGCTCTTAATTTATATTTGTTCTCATCAAATGTATTTCATATAATCAATTATTGTATTTCTCAAAATCAATTACGCCACTCTTCCTCTGGTTAATTATTAGAAGATGAAATAAACAATGTTAGTAATTTATATTTTTAATATGGAACCCCTAATGGTAAAATATGGAACCGTATTTCAAATTGGGCATAAATAGGGTGTCCAGTAAAGATTATGAAATATTTAATTCCAAAAGTAACTCTTTCGTCCCTTTTTACAATTTTGGTATGTTAAAACCTTAACGGCCACCCAAAACAATTTTGTTTGGTTGATTTTTAATAATTTCGTCATTATTGAAAATATTTCAATGAAATTTGATGTGGGAGTAGCCGAATATGAATATGGGCTTATTTCTTTATATCTAAAATACGGAACACATGAAAAAAGTCTTTTTATCAAATTTTTTTATTGTTTGCCATGTGTTTACGTCTCAATCTAATCAAACTTCTTTTTTCTCGCAATATTTACAACTAAATTAAGCATTCTTCAGGATTTAAAGCAACTTATCCCCATTCAAAAGTCTACTTACTGGCATATTTGAATTTAGTGTTGTGGTATTATGTTAAAATGAGAAGTTGGACTAAATCTTAAAAAATATTTAATTGAATTGCAAATGTATTTAAAAAGTGAAGTTCAAATGTAATGAATTATTCCAAATATTTAGTTCTCTGTAGTTGATGGCTCCTGAAAAAAAATTAACTCCATTTTTCCGAGCAGGTGGTAGATGCTGCTTTCTTCAATAATAAAAATAATATGGGATTTTGGAGGGTTCCATGTTGCCAGTAGAATTTTGTAAGTAGGTATACCTACAATTTTGATAATATGATTTAATATTCGGTGATATCTACATTAAATTAGAAATTAAATCCCTTCGATTGCGAAATTTCTGCATGCTGTTTTTTTTGGAAAATAATATCACAAAAAGTTCAAATTAATTATGAGTCAATTCCGACTCCCTACGAAGATGTAGCTATTTTTAAATAATTTCTAAACCAGTCAAAATATCAGTACCTACCGAATTTGGTACAAGTTTTTGGCTATTACATTTTAATTGTAACAACTTTTGTCTGAAGTAGCAAAAATGGTACCAGTGAATGTAGAGCCAAAAATAAGAGGATTGAAGTAAAAATACCTTAGGTATATGAAAGTTGCACCCCTGAGGCGATATACCTTCTTAAAGGAGGGGATTGAAATTCCGATAGTTTTCTAGTAAAAAAATTAGATGCGTCATCGTTCACTAAAGCGGTAATTGCAAAAATTTGTAAAAATAAAGTAGGCGGATGTCAACAAATAAATTGTTATTTATCATATTAATAAATTGACACTTTCTGTCAATAAACTGGTAATTTAATAATAACATTAAGGATAATTTGCTATTAATTAATGAAAAATGTTTGATAACTTATGAGTCATAAGTTATGACTATGGGACATGTATTAGGTAAAGTTATTTATCTGAAATAAAATTTAATACAAACGAAAAATAAGAAATGCAAAATTAAATTTAAAGAATATACTCGAAATAATTTCCATTTTGCTGTAAGTATAACCGATACGTCTGTTGAAGTTATAAAGCACTCGCATAAACAGTTCTTGGTTATTGCGAAGGTCATCTGCTGCCTGAAGTATTCTTAAGCGAAGTTCTTCTAAGGAGGCAGCAGATGTGGCATAAATGTTACTTTTTATGTGTCCCCACAAAAAGAAATCCATAGGCGTTAGATTAGGTGAACGTGCAGGCCAACAAACAGGGGCATCACGACCACGACCAATCCAGCGATTCGGGTAATTTAAATTTAACCATTCTCTAACGGCAAGTGTACTATGTGTAGGTGCCCCATCGTGCATATACCATATCACCTGACGTGTAGCGAGGGATACATCCTCAAGTAATATTGGAATATTTTCGTTCAAAAATCTAAGATACTCGGCCGCTCCAAGCCTGTGTGGAAGAATAAAAGGACCTATTACAGTGTTTCCTACAATTCCCATCCAAACGTTTAAACTGAAATTATGGTGACATCTTGAAACAAATATTTCATGAGTATTTTCTTCCGACCATGAATAAACATTATGAAGGTTTACCACCTAGTAAAATTTGCTTCATCTGTGAAAAATATATTCATTAGGAAAAAGTCATGCCTGGAAATATTAATGTATCATTGACAAAAATCCACGCGATTAGGTAAATCAGGGTCATTCAATTCTTGCACGGGTTGATGGTGAAAAGGGTATAAAAGATTTTCATGATCTACATTCCACACAAGACTTGCAGTTGCCTGGACACCTGTCTTGTGCTTGTACCACAGTCTTGTTCTAGATGTTCCAGTATAGCTTCCTCAGTTTCAACAGTTCGGACATTATGGCTTCTTCCGGCACCATCACGATTGGGCTGAATTTTATCAGTTTCGCGAAGCCTTCTTTCTACCGAGGCCAATGTTTGTCTATGAGAAATGGGTCGGTTTGGATATCTTTGGTGGTATAATCTTACTGCAGCATTACTATTTTGGTATAAATATTATTTGTCATAATTATTCTGATAATAATTTAATCAATTGGTACTAATTATTGGTTGACAGGAAGTGTCAATTTATTAATATGGTAAATATCAATGTATTTGTTATGACATCCGCCTACTTTATTTTTAAAAATTTTCGCAATTACCCCATTAGTGAACGATGACGCATCCCATTTTTTTACTAGAAAAATCAGTTTTATCGAAAAATTACAAGAGGTAAAAAAGTTGCGCAATAAATCAGTCTTCCCAGCAAATATTTTTAAATAAATAATTTGCTTCATATAAAAAAATTTCTAATAAAATATTGCAATGGGGTTGACTGTTTCACTCCTTTATACAGTTCGCCAATGATCGAACAAATATTGAAAAGTTGTCTCTTTATTAGTAGGATGCTTATACCAAGCTTCCTGTCTCTAGCATTCCTCATGTTAAGAAAAAAAATTTAAATGTCAATCCCCTCTTTTAAGGGGGTATATCGCCTCAGGGGTGCAACTTTCATATGAGGTATTTTTACTTCAATCCTCTTATTTTTGGCTCTACATTCACTGGTGCCATATTTGCTACTTCATTTAAAACCCCTATAAGTAACATTATGGAAATGTTTTATGGAATCATTCACTACCTTAAAACATTTTTCTAACCTAATTAGTAAATACCAGCACTAAATGATTCCTATTTGTGTTCCTCAACTATGCTTTTAAACTTATGGAACAATGGAGCATAATTAGTAGGTAGTGGATAACAGAAATGTAAAGTTGTTCCATTTGATGAGTTAAATGGGTGGTTAAAATTTTGGCACTTATTTCTGGGACATTCTGTATCTATAACGCCTTAAGGAGAATTTTAAAAACATTACTACTGAAATAAATCGGTTCAGTAATAGAAATTCCAAGTCACATTTCTTACCGTCTGTACAGAATAAATGTCAAACAAATCGGAATAACCGACTAGTATGTAACTCTGAAGGTACCACGGGTGTTATAGGATAATAATGCCCTGGCTCGATGTACATCCTCGGGCTCGAGGATGAGGAGATCCGTATAACATTCTAGATACCTTAATTTTTATTTCGTACATATAATACAAATCGACATGGATTGTATTACCAAGGTCATCGACCTACGGTCGTCTGGGGTCAAGGTCACCTCAAGGTCATCGACCTTACGGTCGTCTGGGGTCAAGGTCAACGGCCTACGGTCGTCTGGGGTCAAGGTCTCCTCCTCACTCCGTCTCAGCTTTGTCATTTATACACTACTTTCAAGAGATTTTATTATTGACGAAACAATATATTAAAGAAAATTTTAAATAGCTGGTAGCTTTTCTCTTTAAATTACACACATTTGTCACAGAATATCAATTAGTAGATTATGATTACACCAATCAATGGATATCCACGACCTGGTTTACATGCGGTAACAAGTTGTATGAAATATTATTTAATTTAATTTTACGAATAGTTGACTATTTAATGTTAGTTTAGTAATTAAGGGAAGAAAATAAATAAATTTGCTTAATCTACACAAAACGTAAATTTGAGTAATTCTTAAGACTAAAGATTATTGTTTTCCTCAGAACTAGGGGTGGTACTTAGATAATACCTCACAAGGGTACTAGTATTAAATATGGTGGTTGATAAATACCAGTTAATAATAATTCAAATAAAAATAATAATAATAGTAATAACGATAATTTGGCATCCACTTATCTGGCAACCACCAAGAGCGTAGGTTCCAGAGGGATCTAGTTGAGTAAGGGTGAATGGTATCCAACTTGAGTGGTGAAAGGTAAGTATTCTTCTACGTGGCGGAAGACAGCGGGTGGAAACAGCCCACTAAAACTGCCAAGGGTTGGTAAGATCTTAGGCCCTCAACGGAGGTTACGTAATCCTATTCTGACACATATGGTAGGAGTAACCTTGGTGGGGAAAAAGTAGTCCCACAAAAAAAACCCTAGAGATACAAAAAGGCATTAACTAACGCCCCAGCACATGAATGAAAGGTTAACAATAATTGTTATAAGGTACATACCTCCTTTGTAGAGGGTTCTCTGATTATCAGGAGATAGTAAAATGGTGTAGATGGTGACACACTATAGAGGGAAAACCTCTATCATGGAAAATTTCCAGGTGCTGGACAAGTGATGCTGACGATACCAAATAACTCCAATAAAAGTATAAATCTTTTTAGCACTTTAAATCCCAAATTAGGGTGATTCTAACTTTCACAAAAGAGCTTGGCCACTTAGTCGTGCACACTTGAAAAGCAAGAAACCTGACTGTTTTTCCAGAAGTCTCAAATCTGTTTTAAAAAAGTCTTGGAGGGAAATAATAAAGATACCAACAGAAAAGAGAATAATAACCTATAATTTCCGGGACACCAATCCACTATTGGAAACATTATCAACACTCAAGCTAGGGAATTAGGTAAATAATAAATTAATAAGAGGACTCTGGGACTCCGCCCCCCCCCCCCAGATATTTTCAAACTGTAAACTTAAAATAATGTATTTATTTAAGTCAATAAGAAATCTAAATAGCATGCATTCAATAACTCTTGAATGTTAGGTTGGTTGCATAAAGTGCATGTACTCCGTGAACGTAGCTCAGATTAATGCCATCTTCCATATATGATCGTACCAAAGAGTTATGCAAAGATGCCTGATCTCAAAAGCAAAAAACGGTAGCCTATAGGAAAAAGCGTCTTATTATTTTTGTTCTAACACCCTGTATGTAGGTCGATTTTATAAGCGATATGGACAGAGTAAAAAAAAATCTTACTTATTACAGGGTAAGTTTCATAAACTCGAGACATTTCTTTCAATTTGCAGGTATTTTGTTAAACCTCCCGAATGTCTTCAAGAAATTTTTGTCATATCGCATTAATATATTTTTTATAAATATCTTCAAAATGCATGAAAATCATAAAATAAATTATAAATATAATTTTAGAAGAGCCAATTTTCTTCTATTAAGTATACCAGAAGCTATTTGAGTTGACTGGAATTTTTGTTATTACGGTGTCCAGATATAAATTTTAATCAAAATTGAAGTTAATTATTGACTTAGTGTACCAAGACGTTCATATCCGCTCTGGTTTAATAGTAATTTAATTAAAAGTATTAAATTCAAGCACAAAGCGTAGAAAGCTTATAAAAGTTCAAGTGATGCTAATACATGCCATTTAAGAAAATTCGCCAAAAAGGAAAAATCGATATTACTGAAACACAAAAAAATTATATTACTTTCTTAGAAACGATAATTTCTCGTCACCCCTTAAGTTTCTGGCGTTATGTGAATTTCAAAAGACAAACGAAGAGAATAGTGAAAAGAGTACCTAATTATAATGAAATGTGAAATACCATCATACATAAATCGTTGTTATTTATATTTAAAGAAAAATAGACGAAAGTAGGTATGTAATGAGGTAAAGTTAGATGTCATCTAATCAAGTAATTCCATTGAAAGTATTTAAATAATTTAATTTAATTTTAATAGTAAAAATTTGGTATGATGTCTCAAAGTTTGTAAAGCATACCTACTTGAATTTTTTAAATAAAAATTTTACCACAAATTAATTTTCTGCGAATTTATAATTTATTAATTTTTTCGACCCGAACCTTCTTTTATTAGTCTATTAATATCCTGAAGACTTACATTTTCACTTTCCATAAAATAAAATATTATCATGTTACAGATTTCTGTCCCTTGTATGGGGTTTGATTAGTTTCTAGAATATTATAATTTATGAGATAAAACTGAAAACAGATAGAAAATTAGAAATAAGTTTCATTTGAAGCCATCTCATTAAGTATCTAAATAAAAAGGAGTAATAATAGTATAATACTTAAGTCTACTGAAATTTTAACTGAATTGAATTTTTAGTTATTAAATATGACAATACCTGAAATATTCTTGTTAAACATTATTCGTGACATAGGTTCTCTCGTNTTTTAGAACTGATAGACTATAGTGCAAAAATTGATCCCGTTTTAGATAAACATCTTAGTGATGCCCATGTTTTTAAAGGAACATCAAAAACTATACAGAATGAACTATTACAGTAATCTACATAATTTTATCCTAACTGGGTTGGTTGATCGATTATCCACTTCAGCCCCCACACGTTGGAATTTTATTTCTCGCATTGTATCTAAGTAGCTACTTTGCACACTGACAGTATTCATTTTGGGGTACTTGCAAAACACAATGACCTTCAGATTCCTTAAAATTTTTCGCCTGCGGCGCTAAGCGGGACCCTACCGACCCCCACACCCCCCGCAGCTGTTATGATGTACGTCCTCTTTTCAGAATGCGCTCCCCCCTGTATTCAAAACCACGGGCCGCCACTGCTGCTTTGTTTAGGACACTTTTTATCTCGTGGTTTTTGTAAATTTTACTGCGCCTATGAACGGTGAACTAGGCGGGAGGAGGACGAAGAAACTTGGTGATTTCTTTCACTTTCCGAATCGCTATACGATACCTATTCAAATAGGCAACTCAAAATACTTAGGTATAAAGTTATTTATGTGTTTCAGGGAAGAATTAAAATGTCACAACGTAATACAAACCGACATGGATTGTTGGTACATTATTCGATTTAGATGGTACATTATTCCAATAAATACGTTAGTAAGAAAACTGGTGGTAGTATTTGTTCGCCAAAAGCGCATTTCCATGCGTACCTTTCCAAATATCCATCGAAAAAAATACTATTAGTTCCAGCAGGTGGTAGGCATATAGGAGCAGTCAGACAACCGTCTGAAATAAATCAAATCGCGCGGGGGATGAAAACAATACGCTCTCTCCATTCCCGAAGATTTACATTTTATCCGACGAGCAGAGCGCACTCAGGTAAATCTAATCCGCCAGGTGTGAGAAATCCGATCGATTTGAATAAAACTCCGCAGTGAATCACGGCTTATGGTTACCGGGATGGCCCTCTGTCCGGTTTGAAAAAGCTCGCCCGCGTATCGCGATCGAACCCTTTCATTAATTCGGTGAGATGGACCCACGATTAGGCCGCTCGAAATCGTGTCAAGACACGGAGTACTAAATCCAACCACCGACTTATCGGACGGTAATCTGAGGCAGAGCCGGCCCGCGGACTGGGCCGGGACGGGGGCGCGACGGGCACCCGGGCTGGACGTTTACGTAATACTCCCGGCGGACATGACACATGTCAGAATTAGATTAAAACCGCGGCCACAATTAAAAATAACCGGAGGAACGAGCGGTATGCGACTTCTGCCTTCCATGGAAATAAAATAAACGTCAGGCGGTATGACGAGGGTCTCCTTCTGCCAGATCCGAGCGATACGGGGCCATGGGCCGGCCATCCATTGCCACCAGGAGAACGCTGGAAAGAGTTGTATAACAATGGGACACCTGAATTTTAAAGGCTATCGGCTGTTCGAAAGGACATTCCTCGGGCTGGAACTTATCCATTTTTGGGTGGGTCCCTGGGCAGATTTATGGGTCTAAGCAGCGACAGTTTTAAATGCGTTTATTAACTCTTAAAAATTCTTCTAAACACGTTTTTAATACAGGGTGTTCCTTGGCAGTGGCGGCCCGTGGGTTTGAATGTAGGGGGGGGGGCGCATTTTGAAAAGAGGATGTATATGATAAGAGCTGGGGGGGGCGCGGTAGCCTGCCGCTTAGCGTCGCAGGCGAAAAATTTTGAGGAATTTGAAGGTCATTGTGTTTTGCAAGTACACCAAAATGAGTACTGTCAGTGTGTAGGTACAGTACTTAGATATAATTCGAGAAGTAAAATTCCAACGTGTGGGGGCTGAAGTGGATAATCGTTCAACCAACCCAGTTGGGATATAATTATGTAGATTACTGTAATAGTTAATTCTGTATAGTTTTTGAAGTTCCTTTAAAAACATGGGCATCACTAAGATGTTTATCTAAAACGGGATCAATTTTTGCACTATAGTCTATCAGTTCTAAAAATACCCCTTTGTTTACCGAGTCACTTTTTTTATTATGTCCACGAAGAGAAAGGTTACATGTACCACATAGTTTTAAGATATTTAAAATTTTTGAAAGAAGCAATCGATTTTTCTTAACTGTTTCGTTATGACTATTTACTATTTATTTGTTCTGCATAAGCACTATTTAAACAAGAAGCAATATTTACTCTTCCTAAAAGTAAAAAACTCACCAACTTATTTTTGTGTTTAGGAGAATTTTCATGTTTCTTAATTTTAATTTCTAAATGTTTCAAGTCAGAAACTCCAGTTTTCGTCCAGTTTTCTTCGCCTCCTCCAAACAATAAACATACAAAACAAAAAAATCTATTTGTTTGGTCACAACCACACAACCACAGGGTCTTATCATAAATGTTTTTATCAAATTTGCGAAAGCCGGCCCACTTTTTGCACTCTTTCTGCACCTCAACTAAATTCAACACTGGCGTTGGACGTCCGTTATTTTTCAATTCGACTTTTTCCTCTAAACTTAAATTACTAATAACAAGTTTTTTTATTTCACAAACCCTCATTTTAAACTTAAACTTATAAAATATAATGTCTTAAAAAGCGCCAAAGCAAAAACAAAACACATATAACCACACTTCGGTGATACGGGTTACTGCCTCATGGAGTCCCAAAACAACGCCCGCGAGCCTATCGTCGCCTATCCCCTCCACGTGCCAATTTGTCCAATCATATGTAAAAATATGCTTGCACGATGGACTCAGATTTCACGGTCCGCGATGGAGTGGGGATTGCGCGCGCGGTTAAACATAACTCTTTGGTACGATCATAGATGGCAGATGGCATTAATCTGAGCTACGTTCACGGAGTACATGCACTTTATGCAACCAACCTAACATCCAAGACATACTGAATGCATGCTATTTATATTTTTTTTATTGATTTAAATAAATACATTATTTTAAGTATACAGTTTGAAAATATCTGGGGGGGGGAGTCCCAGAGTCCTGCTTCACGAGCCGTCACTACTTGGTAAGAATTAGCACAAAAATGTCAAATGAACTCAGGATCAATTATGGCTGCTTCTGAAGATGTAGCAGCTTGAAGATGACCTGTTAATAATGATCTTTTTTAATATCTTTATCATAGTTAAGGAACACACTGTAGATGTTTGGTAGGATTATTATTGTTATTAAAGAGGAAATAGGGCTAACTGGCAATTTCTGTATATACAGAAAATTTTAAAATTGTAGGTACACATACAGTAAATAAATACACATTAACTTATAAATCAAAGTTTAAGTGTAGCTGGCTCCTTCGAACATAAAGTAGTAAGTCTCTTCTTAAAGACAGATAAGGAACCTACTTTATATGTTTTTAAGAACTTGCACCTGCACAAATAAAAGATAATAGCACTATTGTTTTGAAGTTTCCTTACTTACTTCTTTATTACTGAATCATCTCTTAATATACATTCCGCAAAAAATTAAAGAAGCAGAAAGATTTCTAAATTTTTTTAGCGATTTTTGAAAAGCTCGTGAATAATGGTCGTATCGAGAAAAAAAGCAGCTTTAAGCTTGAGGATTCTAGTTTTGAAACCTTGAGAAGAAAAATTCTTTTGAGAATCACTCTCGGCCTCGCTCTCGGCGCAATAAAAAGAAATAATGCAAGGCAAAAATGTTGCAAATTTTTTTTTCAAAACTGCACATGGGTTCAGAAATTTTTTTCTAGCTTTTAACTCAATACATGCCCATGAGGCTTGAATCGTTCGGTTAAACCGTTTTCCTTTCCTGAATCGTTAGTTTTATAAAAAAAATTAATGGAGCAAGTTAATTGTTCCTTAAACATCAATTAATAACACAGGACCACAAAAAAAAATAGACGAAAGGTCTCCTTGGCCAAACCTATCGTATTATATGTTTTTTGGGTCGCTGAAACCGAATCTGCAACTCATTTGGTCCCATCACGTCAGAGGTTTTTTCTAACCTCAAAAAATAGCTGAAAAATGGTAGAATTCAACAAAATCATCCCTGCAACCTGTTAAACCCTTAAAACTCCACATCCTTATGATCCCGAACGTGCTAAATTTCTTATTCTACATATTTATTGTTATACTATTTTTGACGAGATAATTGTTACAAAAGTCATCAAATCCAGTTTCCATCTACTCAAATTTACTGTGTGTTGTCAAAAATATCATTTCAACGGATCGTCTCAGCCAATGACAGCAATTAATCAGTGGAGCTAACTGTAGAAATAAAAAATACTAAGACACACTTTATACAGTGAGGAATTTTTATTAAATTGCCAAAAATGAATTTTAAAAATAAATGAGAATTTTTGTGGTATATCCGAGAACTATTCTCTCTATTCTTAAGCTGATCAAAGCTGAAAAAAAATAAGGACAATAAAGTATCATTATTAATTTCTATGTCACCGTTATTTGGGTATGATACTGTAGAAAATTATTTCTGTATTCATATTTGTATATTTTGCAATGGCAAACATCTAGTTGGAGAAGATACATAATACCAATATTTAAAGATAATTTAAGAAAATACATTTTACATATCATTTCAAATGTTAATCTCAGCAGTTAAAATCACAAAATTTCATACGTAGGGAAATTTAAATAGAAATGCAAATGCAGTTCTAACAATAGACGGACTATTTTAAATTCAAATTTATGAATTATGTAGTTATACAAGTACGTGTATGCATATACGTATGCATATATGATGGTATTATATTTACATTGGTTAAATCAAACTTAAAAAGTAATTGGACTAAGATTTTTGCAAAATATACGATGTTATTTTGTATATGTAAAGTGGCCTGGTTAAACCTTAAAAACTATATAAGTATCACATTCGTGATTGACTTTATCAAACGTCTTGTTTTAATCAATAAAAGTATAGCTTGTAAGGAATGTCACATATTAATTTTTATTAATGAACCTTAGACTTCAACACCTAAAGTAAATAACAGCAAATGTTATTCTCGAATATTAATCGCTTAAAAAAAGCAGTTTAATTTAATGTGTCTATTAAATGATCAGAAATGTGTTACAGCCGATGTACAGTTTTTTCCCAATCAATATTTATATCGTTAACACATCTCAAGAGACTTGTCATAAATAAATATCTTTTCTCTCGAGATAAAACTTAATAAAAAATGTGAAGCTCCGATTGTACATTGAAATAAAGTTCTTGATTTCTCTGATTACAAAAGAAATACGATTTGTGTCTCTCAATAAAAATATTGCTAATTAATTAATTGGGAGACTATTAAAATTATACCTACTGTATTAATCACATTGGTAATCTGTTTGCACTGCAAAGAGGAATACAGTAAAATTATAACAATAGGTCCGTTGTTGCCAATGATACTGTTTGAACCGAAATATAACTTATGTAAATGATTTCTGTAAAATTACTTTCATGCTTATGTAAATTTATCAATAATTACCTACCAAGAAATGTTATTTTATTGTAATACTGCAATTAAGGGTAGGTATGTAACTTGAAGAATAGTTATAACGAAAATTCTACATTAAATATAGGTATGTAGCAAATCTTTGAACATTTAAAAAATATATATGTAGTTAAATTACAACAAGGTCAATTGCTGCCAACAAAATTCTAATGGAAATGTGAACTCATAGTTTCATTATAAAGGATATGTAAAAGAGTTCGTTAAATTTTAAGTTTTTTCAAACAATTACCTATTAAGAGATGTAATTTTACTACAAAACTACGGTTATGTGTTTGCAACTTGAGGAATAGTTCTAATTTGTTGTAATTACAGCTGTGCATGAAACTGCGGTCACCACGCAATAGATGGACTTTAATTTTGGTACTTGTGAATAAATGAATTAGAGGGCAAGCATTGGCGTAAAAATTCCAAGAAAATTTCATTAATTTTATGGAAAGTACAGGATGTCCCAGAAGAACGTACAACGGAACACCACAGGTTCATAAACTCAAAATAGCCAGATTTAGGCTAATTCACCTATATCCGAAACCGCTTCGTTTGGCCGCTAGATGGCTTCAAAGTTCGTGAACATTTTTTGAATTTTGTAAATAACTCGTATTATTCGATTTTGATTATTTTTGGGTTGTGGACATTTGCTTTTAATCTACACATTTTGGTGTTATACAGAGAGTTTTTTAAAACTTACAACTCCTACAAAACTGATGTAAGATGACAATATCCGTTCATAACTTTTCCTCTTTCGGGCAATAATGACGACTATTTTTTATTATATTAGTGATTCCATTTGGTTTTTGGACCTCTTGTAGAATTTTGATTAAATGAACGGTGTGGATACAAAAAAATTTAATTGTTTATCTTGCCACCCATATTACAGTACTTAACAAAGTGCTAGTAGTCTCTAATTTTATAGGTTGACTGTAACTTCAGTTTGATCTTTCAAATCACTGTACCTGCCAATTCTATTTTACTAGAAGCGGAATAATAACTATTCATAATGATCATGTGTATGCTCAAGAAAATCCACATGCTGTCAAACTGAAACATTATCAGCATGAATTCCCATCAATGTTTGGTTTGGGATCATTGACAGCGTTATTATTGACCCTGTTATTCTACCCAGTAGACTGCATGGGGAATTTTATTTAGAATTTTTGCAAAACCCGAGTTATTGGAAGATGTGCCGTTATTATTCAGAGCTAATATGTGATTTATGCATGATGGCGCTCCACCAAATTTCACTATCTGCAGTATCTGAACCAAAGATTCCCTCATCGACGAATGGGTAGAGGAGATAATGTTCCAATTAACTGGTCTGCACGTTCACCAGACTTAACACCTTGCGACTATTATCTTTGGGGCACTCTGAAAACAATAGTGTATGCTTCCACATCTAACAATGAACAAAAGTTGTGGAGGTATATCCAAAATGCCATAAATGTTTTAAAAAATAGCACTTAAGAACTGCAAAGGGTGTCATTAAATTTTCTTCGCCGAATTAACCTTTGTTGGCGGTCATTTTGAACAGTTTATATAATAAGTTTACTAACATCAACTTTGTTACTTTTATCTCCAGCATTTTTTATTGTATTTGATTGTTTTTGCGAATAATTGAAATAAAATTAGGCACGTTGTAAATAACTCTAATGCCGTATGTGTGTACCCATATCGAAAAATGAAGTATCTAACATATGGTGTATTTTATGGCAGGTACAATTACTTAAAGATCAAACGGAAATTACAGTCAACCCACAAAATCAGTGACTACTATATAGCACTTTGTTAAGTATATGAGTGGCAAGATAAAGTAGATGATTGAAAAATATTTTTTTTTGTACCCAAACCGCTCATCTAATAGAAATTCTATAAGAGATCCAAACACTATCAGTTATCAAATAAAAAATAGTTATAGTATTATCACCACACATCAATTTTGTAGGACTTATGAGTTTTAGAGAATACTCTGTATAACACCAACATTTGTAGATTGAAAGCAAAAGTCCACACCACGAAAATAATCAAAATCGAATAATTTCACGAACTTTGAGGCCATCTAGAGGCCAAACGAAGCGATTTCGGATATACGTGAATTAGCATAAATCTGCCTATTTTGTGTCCACAAATTTGTGGTCTTCCGTTGTACACGTTATTCTGGGACATCCTGTATATTAGCCATTGTAAATTTTTACTTCAGTGAGAAATACAATTATACACTTACACACACATTATACACTTGTATGTATAAATGTAAAATATCTTCATGTGTATCACTGTACCTGGAAAAAGTTTTACCGCCTGAACAAAACTATTACAAAAGTATTTAGAAAATATGTTGTAAATAAATATCAATTACTCCCAAGCTTTCACTTACAATTTTTGGAATTCTTGTTCCGACTAATAACATATCTGCACGAGCATATCATATAGAAACATTCTTGCAAAATTTGCATAATAATATCTTCAAATTGCAGACAGCATAATGAGACTTACATAAGCGATACCGGTATTACTATAATTATTTTCTTAAGGAAACGAGTGCGATATTCACGATGCGGAGCGCTAGAAGGGCATACATAAAGCGTGTTATTTTACAGTAAGGATCTGACGTTTAGTTCCTGCGAGGAACCCTTCCGCAGATGTTATCCTTCTATGTAGAGCACGATGTTACTTACACGTACTTATTCCATCCGACGGTACCTGCGGCGTTATACGGTACCATCAGGTGTCCCATTGTTCCGCAACTGTTTTTTGGTGCGTCGATGCGTCCGTTGTTGAGGAATAGTCGGTTACCATAGGCGGAAGTCGGACAACTCGCGTGACACTTTTCATATTTAGTGACCTCCTGGTTTCTCTAAACGGACAAATGAAAACTCTGGGGAGGTGTACCTTTATAAAGAGACAGTCATTATTTGTAATCAATCGATGTAATCTCAAGATGCAGCAAATAATATTTTAGAATTTATCGAACTAATAAGATGGAAAAAGTTGAAGTAAATTTATGATATGAATATATTATGTAAATTTTACAGAAATTTTCTAAAAATATCTTTTAGAGAAACAATAAAACTGCTTTGAAAATTGGATGCAATTTTACGTGTATTTAAAGATATAAATTACACATAATTTTCATTAAATTTGCAATTGATATACTTTTTCTGTAAATTCAATGTAATTTGTGATGTAATTGTACACTACTGATAATGCTGTGATTTTCCGATTCACTTGTAGAACAAACTATACTTAAATAATTGTACATTTTTCGGAAAAACGTAGTAAATTTTCTAAGAGATCATTTCTCTTTTATGACAATCATCCAACTTGATAAAGCTTAATTGTAGATTTATTACAATACAAACTAATATTTAATTTTCTTTGAAAACTTAAATGTAATGTCACTGTAGTTATACATTTGTGATTCTGCGACGATTGGATGGTTGTATTATTGTTGTAATTTTACGTTTAAATCACCTACACATAAAGTTGTAGTTTTACTACAATAAAACATGTACATACAATTACATTTAATGTAAATTAACGTATTACATTGAAATTTAAAACTTGAAATGTAATTTCGATGTAATTTCACAATGAGAATCTTGTGGGTTTTCGATTAAGTAAAGATAACCATATACTGTTTCTTTATACTAGTACAACGTCGATGACGTGTATTTAATTGATTTAGTTAGTTCTTAATTTAATTTATAGTTGCATCTTTATTGTAATATTACATTCAACTTACATGAAATTGTAATTTTACTACAATAAAAAGTACAAATATAATTGCATTTGATATCTATTAAATTGA
This sequence comes from Anoplophora glabripennis, assembly GCF_000390285.2. Classification (NCBI taxonomy): domain Eukaryota; kingdom Metazoa; phylum Arthropoda; class Insecta; order Coleoptera; family Cerambycidae; genus Anoplophora; species Anoplophora glabripennis. Next base: position 712,895 of record NW_019416321.1, on the reverse strand, counting down.
AAATTTAAATGTAATTTCTTTGTAATTTCACACTGACAGTCTTGAGAGTTTCTCAATATAACGTACAAGCAATTTCACTGTAATTATACATTGGTGACTTTACGACTTTTGGATGAAGATAATCATACAAATACTATTTCTTTATATATTACTATTGATAATAATTGGTTCATTGAACTTATGTGGTTGTATTATTACTGTAATTTTACATTTACATTACCTATACGTAAAGTTGTAATTTTACTACAGTAAAACATGTACATACAATTACATTTAATGTAAATTAACGTAAGTTACATTGAAACCTAGAAGTTGAAATGTAATTTCTATGTAATTTCACACTAATAATCTTGTGGGTTTTCAATTAAGTAAAGGTAACCATATACTGTTTTTACTTACTAGTACAACGTCGATGACTGGTTTATTTGTGTTTATTTAATTGAATTTGTTTTTAATTTAATTTTTTGTGCATCTTTATTGTAATTTTACGTTCAACATACATAAAATTGTAACTCCAATAAAAAATACAAATATAATTACATTTGATATTCATTAAATTGAAAACTTAATTGAAATTTCTCTGTAATTTCACACTAACAATCTTGAGTGTTTCCGAATATAACCATAGAACTGTGTCTTTATGCCAGATTACCGCCGATAACTGGTTTAAATGAAATTTTATAGGGGAATTTTTGTTCTATTTTAAGTTTAATTAGGTATACATAAAAATGTTATTTTAAATTTTTGCATCTAATTTCGTACTGGTGGTCCTATTTTGGATTAAGTAAAGATAACCATATACTATTTCCTTGTACCAGATTGCCGTCAATAATTGGCTTAATTTATTTTTTATTGTTGCAATTTTGCGTTCGGTTACATATAAAATTGTAGTTTTACCACAATTTTAAAAACGTAAATATAAATACATTCGATTTACCGTTAAGTTGAAAATTTGAAACTTAAATGTAATTTCCTTGTAATTTTACACTAGCAATTTTGTGAGTTACCGGTTAAGTAAAGGTAACAGTATCGTGTTTGTTTGTACTGATTATCACCAATAACTGGTTTAATTTTCGTTGTTTTATTTCTATCGCAGTTTTACGGTCAATTATACATACGCAGTTTTATAATAAATCCATATCTTTTGTTAATTTTTAATCTACTTCAACGTCCAGTTCCATTAAGATCGAACGTAATTTTACAAAATATTTTTACAGGCCCTTTATAGTGTATTTCTGAATTTATATTTTAACTGTAATTGAGCAACGTATGTTACTGACAACAAGTACCTAATATATTTTAATTGAACTTTATGATATTCAATTTTTCAATGAACATTTTAGATACGTTTAATTTAATTAGGCCTACTTTTGGCGCCATTACAGCATAAGCTGATCAGTGATAGACAAAAAAGAATTAATATTTCTGATTGATTTTCAATATAAAAAAGGTTTTTTCGAGTTTGGCTGGCTTCTATTAGCCGCTATATAAGAAAAAAAATCAGAATGTGCAATCAGTTATTGTCATACACTCTATCTGAAAATATGAATATTTTAAAAAAATACAAAGAACACATCGTACCAATGTTGATTTGATGAATAAAACATGTAGTTGATGGAAAAAATACTCGAAGGTGATATGTATTTAAATTCCGAATAGTAGATACTGAGGAAAATAAAAATAAATTCAATAAAAAACGTAAAATGCTATAAGAGCTGTACTAATTTGAAAATAAGAGGTTCTTAAAGTTGACATCTACCTAAATATTTTACTTTAAGTCGTATTTATAATGACAAGCTGCATTTAGAAGTTGTAAAGGATAACATATTTTCTCCCGATGTAAGGTAATGTTACAATTTGTCACTTTAATGTGAAGACGTTATTTTATACAGTTATCGAAGATAATATCAATAGGTGGATTGTAAATAGGTATCCAAATAGAAGCAGGTGTAGGTGATTTTATAAATATTTTAAGCTGTATTGTTTGGAGGTATGAGAAGTGGCATGTTACTCAGCTGGTTCAAAAAATATTTCAATAATTTGTACGGTTTTATTGCTGTGTAAAATTGTTACAACATAGAAATTTTTTGCACAGTAATTATGCAATTTCCGATTCTGTATTTTGTTAGATTTTTATAAGTACCACGAAGATATTTCAAATGAAGTATGTTACTGATTTTTACTTTACTTTTGTAATTAGAAAACAAGGCAAGGTTCTAGAGGTGATAAACAGTTGTAAATCTCTCTGCGAGGTTGAAATAAGTAAAATAATGTTCATAGCTCCGATTTTTTTCCTTGAAAGAGAATATTTACAAAAAAAGGATAAGAAAAAGTGTATTCTCCGAAAACCCTCCGCAAATCCAACAAACGAATGTTGAATAATTTGGCTTAAGTATAATAGAACCCATTTAGAATAGAACAGTGTCGTCTCCATTTGATTATCCAAATAGCTGTTTTATAGAAGAGATTATCTATAGCAGTTTACGATCGGTGTTTATTTCATTTTTAATGTAATGATCATATTTCGTTTCATCATTAAACCGAGGTAATATTTTTCTAATTTTATTAATAATTTCAAGGGGAGAATAGGAAAGATTTAGGACGAGATATAAAATAAGTATTTATTTTGTATCATATTTCACGTGATATTCTATTCCGCTCTAAGGTTTAAATTTTACGATCGTAACACATTCCGCTCATTGGAATTAGAAATATTAATACACGAAGCTCCGCCTTAGCACCGCCTTGAACTATAAACATCAGTGTGTGTGTGTGTAAGTAATACAATACTAAATTTAACTAATATCAGAGGTCTTGACAACAAACGTTAAATATTAATTTATACTTACTCTATGCATATAAGAAATTAAACATAATATTTTTATAGGTGACAAAATTTTGACTGGTTTTTATTGCCTGAAGTTTCCCACCATAAAGTACGTGCGACATTCATGAACGAATAGGAAAAAAAGTTATAATAGAATACAATCTAATGATAAACGAATATTGGAACATAATTTTAGTTCAGAAAGCTTTACATCTCAATTTTTGAAAAATTGGTGTTGGATATGTTACAAAGAAAAAGTAATATTTTGTTACCGTAAGTGAATATGTTATCAATTTGCGAAGCACGACGTGTTTCTTTTAACCGGTTTCCAGCTCATTATTACTATCAACCAGCGTATTTTAGATACTGGTAGTGTTATTGCTCGCCTTGAACGAGGACCAATACGTATGATATGTAAGAAACAAAATGCTAGACATTGTTAGCAACATGAGGAGAATTAATGAATGAATACTCAGTATTGCAGGTTAACCTTCAACAATTTTGGGAGATTATTTATTCATCTCAAAAAATTAAATCTATAAAATTATTTTTACCCACACCATTAAACTGCCGATGCCAAAACACCAGATAAATTTATCACGTTGAAAAACGATAAAACAAGAAAAATCCCTACTACTCTATTAATACCTCCAGAATATATTGCGATTGTAAAAGTAGAGTTAAAAGTAAAATAAATAAAGAACTTTCTAGAAAATAAAATTCTAGAAAAAAATTTTTCGAAAGAGACCTGTTCACTTTCAACAAGTTCCGACGAAGAAACCGATGACGTAGATATCAGTATGAGGAGGATATGCGTGACACCAAATCTATGGGCTACAAAAGCTCAAAATGGAAGAATGATTGGCTGTAATGCATAATATGTAAGATTTCTCTCCTTTCATAAACACTTCCCAAGGCAGCGGAATATGTCGACGTTAAACAACAATATTTTCATTAGTTAGTTTTTTTAATTACACATTTTGTTATGATAATATTATTTATGTTTTGTGGCTATATGTCTGTTGCATTGGTCAGCTCACACAACTTACTACAATACATTTTTTAAAATGAATAGATCAAGTAAACAAATATATTTTTTAGTTTGTTTCGTATAAAGCAATTGTTTAAAATGTTCTTATAAAAAATAATCCAAGAAGGTTTAAGTCTGGGTACGTTGGAGGCCAAGGCTTTGCTCCTACTCTACCTATTTTGGAACATTTGGATATGCAACCAAACTGATGGGCTGGGGCATCGTCATGCATTAACAATTTTGTTGTCTTTACAAAATAGGGACTTCTTCAAGCAGTATTGACAAATGCCTGATATCCAAGAACTCCAGTCAACCTGCTCGGGACAAAGAATCAGAAACAGAAAGAAAACAAAAACTGGAGTTGATGACGGCTTTTTGATACCGCAAGTGGATTTTCATAGGTCCATGTGATTGTTATGGGAATTCATTATGACATAAAAGTATAGGTAAACAGTATTTGTGTAATATACAGGGTAGCCCATCGAAAACGTACTGCAAGGCATTACAGGGTAGTAAAGAACTTTTCTTCAAAATCCAAAAACAGGTCAAATTTGTTTCTGAGGGGGACAACTTTTGGCTCAAAAAGCATACCAAAATCTTCAACCCCCTAAGTGGGGGTGCTATCCCCTAAATTTTTTCAAATGGGAATGGGGGTCAAGTGGGGGGTCATTAGAAAGGGCTTTTAATTCTCTATACATCGATTCTTACTTTTTGAAAATCGATTCATTATTTTAGAAAATATGCAGCTTTGAAAATACGAACAATATTTTTGACGAGAAATGCGAAAATCGATTTAATTTTACTTCAAAACTTACGGTATTAGTCAAGTAAATGCTGAAAATGTTGTCCGCCAACTTGCATACAATGATACAGGTTGTCTTCAAACCGTTGTCGAACATTCTGGAGCACTTGCGGTGTTACTTCGCGACATACATTAATGATTCGTCCTCGCAGATCTTCCAAGGTATCAGGTGGAGTGCTGTAAACTTTGCTTTTAATGTGCCCCCAGAGAAAGAAATCTAAAGGATTTAAGTCGGGTGACCGAGGGGGCCACTCAATTGCACCTCTTCGTCCTATCCAGCGTCCTGGAAACGTCTCATTTAGGTAATTGCGCACATTGAGCGAGTAATGTGGAGGAGCTCCGTCTTGCTGGAAAATCAGTTCGTGTTCATTGTAAGCAGGGTCGTCCTCTATGATATTTGTTAGAGCTGGGTCGATGACATTTTGTAGTAAATCCAAGTACATATCGCCTGTCAAATTTCCAGGAAGGAAAAAAGGACCTACAATGGAATTTCCAAAAATACCTGCCCATACATTCAACTTCTGGGGGTGTTGGGAGTGTGTCTCATGGAAAATCCTTGGATTGGTATCAGCCCAGTAACGACAATTATGGCGATTCACTAAACCATTCAAGAAGAACGTACACTCGTCCGAAAAACACACATTAAAGAGGAAATTATCGTTTATCGCTCGTTCAGTCATTATTTCGCAAAATTGCAAACGACGATCAAAATCGTCTTCATTTAGCTCTTGCACTAGCCGAATCTTATAAGGATGGAATTTGTATTTTTTTAATATTCGTTGGACACTTGTACGACTCACTCCTGTCGCAGTAGCCAATTGCATTGTACTCAGCGTACTATCCATTGCCACTTGCCCCAATACCGCTATTTCCGTAGGTTCATTTAGTACCGGATTTTCAACCTGCCTCTTTTTGTTATGAACGGAGCCAGTTTCGCGAAATTTGGCCACCAATTCGCGAACAATTTTTCCAGACGCATGTTTCTCAGGATGCCGTTGGTTGAACAGTTCGGCGACCCGATTTCCGCATTCATTGTTTTTGAAAAAAAGCTCAATAATTTCTACTCTTTCTGGAATTGAGTACACCATAATTAATCAATTTAAAAGACTCGGCAGTATTGGTACTCTTCAACTACAAGTCACAAGACAGTTATCTAGCAACTTCTTGTGGCCTATCTAAATACGAAACAAAAAGCGGACAATTTTTTGCTCACCAAAATCAGGCTAAAGAATTCGCAAATCAGAAAAAAAAACAGCGAATTCTTTTGAAGGAATTTACCAAGCTAATACCGTAAGTTTTGAAGTAAAATTAAATCGATTTTCGCATTTCTCGTCAAAAATATTGTTCGTATTTTCAAAGCTGCATATTTTCTAAAATAATGGATCGATTTTCAAAAAGTAAGAATCGATGTATAGAGAATTAAAAGCCCTTTCTAATGGCCCCCCACTTGACCCCCATTCCCATTTAAAAAAATTTGGGGGATGGCACCCCCACTTAGGGGGTTGATTTTGCTATGCTTTTTGCGCCAAAAGTTGTCCCCCTCAAAAGCAAACTTTACCTTTTTTTGGATTTTGCCGAGAAGTTCATTACTACCCTGTAATGCCTTGCGGTACGTTTTCGATGGGCTACCCTGTATATAGAATAGTGCCCTATTGTTTCTTGCATTCGTTGACATAGAGAAAATACATACTACGTGGAAAATAATCGGATAAAATTTACAATGTTTTTTTTTATAATGCGCATGTACTGAATTCTTTTATTAGATAAGAAGACATTTTAGTGCATTTTTTTGAATTGCAAATTTCAACTTTTAAAAAAATCCTTTGAAAAAAACATTTATAGTTGCAATTTCCAACCTCTTTCCAGGGTTGAAATATGAGAAAAATAACATCCCAAGTTGCGTTCTTTTATGTTTTTCCAACTATGAGAAATTAGATAGGTAAATACTGAATTTTAACATCCTCTTAAAGGAGTGTAATTCTGATAGCAGACGTTTTTGGAAATAAAAGAGACCTCTGGTGCTTTTATTAAAGAAATACCCTGTATATTTCACTTAATGGGTATCATTTTAAAGCTTCCAAACCAATTTTTATAAATGATTGATTCTAATCACAGCCCTGCAAAAAAAACAGCTTTTCAAATCTGTATAGATTTTTATAGTTTTTGGTGTGGTAAATCCGAATTTCAACTCTGTTAATTTGTACCACCCTGAGTTTAGTCACAATTCAATCTATTTAGATACACAATAAAAATGAAAAGTAATCAACTTTTAACGCGCACATACAATTTTATTTGAACATAGAAGTACATTTTATATTCTTAATACTGATTCTACAAAGAATTTACGTGTCCATTGGTTTATAGTTTCTTTAACTCTTTTCTTTAAAGCTCCTGATGTGACTTTTTCTCTTGTATGCGCTGTTTGCTAACTCTGTCGCTGAAGTGACTAACGCTAATCGCCCATCATATTGGTGTTCCAGCGTCCTTGATAGCGTTTTTCCATAACTCTTATGTCTTGGTGAAAACGCTCACATGAACCGAAAGGGGAAATTTGGCTGAATTTGTATTATCATGTATACAAGATGTTAAAATGTGAACGAATGATGATGGGTGATATGGCGTTTTTAATATTATTTTTGGAATCAGAACACTCAAAACTATAAGAATAAGGTAAACACACCAAAAAAGTTTTTTGGTCGTTGGCCTGAATCAATCTAGTCTAATTCCCAACAAAAGTTGAAGTTGTTTTATTTGCACCACTATTAGGCAAAACGCTTGTTAAACTCATAAATGTGCATAATATAGTAAAATCCATTATTTACTGTTGAACTCGAATTGGACAAAAATGTTACACTCAAAAGTATAAATAAATGTGAAGTGTTATATATTATTGTAGAATAAAAATTTTACATATGTTATGATGGTAATGACTGATTCTTGCATATCCTGATGACATTACTATTGCATGCGAGTCGGAGACTCATTAAACAATTTTTAACTATGGATTGGTAATACTTCGCTCGACACGCTAGACAACTTGCTTGACCTCAGTACAAGCTGAAACAGTCGCTGCACAGTTCTACCAGTGACAGTCAATTCTAACAGTGAAATTATAATGAAGTGCCATTTTCTAAACCAAGCGGGTCTTCAGTCAACGCGCACTATGACAATCAAAAACCGGTCCTTAAGTGAATCCTCTATCTAATACCACAAATAATTGCCATACGTGTTGTAATTAAGTACAATTTATAACATCCAAATCCAATGTTCATAAATTTAGATAATACAAAAACGATGAAAATAAAATGTTCCTGTTAGAACCGGTATTATCGCCGATAGAGGACATCGGAATGTGAATGAATATTGACAGGGAAATTTACATTTCGGTTTATATATAAATGAATAATGAGAACTGCATATCGTGACGCCTATCGGATACATTGTATATTTTTCCATGTTAATTTCATTTATTTTAACTTTTTGTATATATTTGCATATTTGCTTTAATAAATATGATATAGAAATCAGCTACCGTATATAATATTTGATTAAATTTAAATGAGTATCGCGGTGATTTAACATGTACATTGAAATATATAACCTGGCAATCATGCACATGTCAATTTATATAGTTTTTTGTTTTAATTCAAACTGATGCCTGAAAAATGTTTGCTGTTCAAGGAAAACCGCAAAACTAGAGCCTATTAGTTTTTATAATCATTCCGCTAATTCAGAAACGTCAGTAATAATTAACAAATGAGGTTTTGTAGAAAAACTTGTACTTCGTAATTGGCATTTGATTGAACAATTACAATTAAGCATAAAAAACCCCCGTCGTAAATAAACTGTTTACCAATTTTCACTTTTTCTATTTTCTTTTTTCCACTTTTAAATGAATGGGTTTCTCAGGCATTTAATGTTTCTGTTATTTTAAATTTTATGATCTTTTACACCATTATTTCTAAATATTTGCACGCGCAAAGAATATGGGAGAAGCGGGTTAAAACATTATAAATTTTCTTAAATAAAATTAGGTATTATTGATGAAATTACTAAGATAACAAATTATTTATTATTTTTTGAATGTTAAAAACTAAACGTCAATAATATATGGTGTCCCAAAAGTAACGCAGGATTTGAATTGTGCGCCATTTTCATTGCGAAGAGTTGGCAACAATATACACACGTTTTAGTTAGACAAAATGGAGCGCTATTCAACGGATGAGCAAGTGAAAATTGTGAAAATTCATTACAAGTACGGAGGGTATGTAGCTGAGACTGTGCGTAAATTACAAGGAATTTTCGGTAGAAGGAATGCCTCGAATGAAATAACTGTGAAAAGATTAGTTGCAAAGTTTGACAATTCGAATCCTACTTTACTTATGAAACACCCTTTATTTACATATGTGAAACAATTAAATAATAGTAGTTCATTGCATTAGTACTCGTACTTCCCCTAGTTCACAGATGGTTCAATTTTAACTGGGCACTATTTAAAAAGAATTTGCTGGCCTTGGGAAATAGTTTCCCGTTATACGTTGATATCCATAGATAATTAAAAAACCAGAATATCAAAATGAAATCTTGTTCTACTTTGGGCTAGTAGACATGGTTTTTAGGCTTGGCAAATCTGTAAATTATCTTGAGATCTTCTTAGCCTTAAATAAGATAAAAACAAGAGAAAATTGTGTTCCATAGTTGTTTTACTTTGACATTAATAACAGCGCGAAGATGAATATGCCTATTCTTTTTCTGAAGCGATACAAAACGTAAAATTTCTCTAAATAATTATCCTAGTTAATTACCTAAAACTGAAGTCACTTTAAAAAGACATTCAGAATAATACCAATTACGTAATGTTTAATGATATGTAGTTCTGTGTGTAGAGGGATAGTTAGTTAGGATACCCTGTTGAATTATTTTAGGATGGTGAAGTAAGAACATAATAAAATTAATCGTTACTCATTTATTTACGATAAATGTTGAGAATTTATTTTGCAAAAGTCAATAAAACCATTACTTTAGAGTTTACATAAAATCTACATATATATCTAATTTAAAGGGCATTTACTTAATATTAGGTCTCAGAAAGACGATAAAAAATATGTTGATTCTGGTAAAAATTATGAGTAATTATTTGCCATTAGCCATAGTATTTCAATGTAAATTGGATAGTAAAATAATATGAGGTGATGAGAATCATGTTTCGATGCGATGTGGTAAAATATCCCAATGCGAGATTTTATGTTATCACATGAAAAATATTTTTTTTTTTGGGGATTTGCCACATTGTAAATCAATTTTGTTTTAAATAGTAAATAAACCTTTGTACCATATTTTTTTTTTATTAATGTGGCAAAATACCCAAAAAAATACCTAAGATATATTGTCCTAAGTTATTTATTTGTATCATAGTTTGACTTTTATTTCTTTTTGTTTGAGTATTTTGCCACCTGTGAAGAAACGAATTGATGAAATAAATCATTCTGCCAAACAAATAAAAAATAAAAAATCACTAAATTACGTCACTTCAGTTAGTTAACGTTTTGAAAAAGGATCGTTGTTCTTATCAAAACTGGAAATGGCCTTTATTTTTGACATGTTTTGACAGTTTGAAAGTCTGTTTATCTGCATAGCTAGAGAAATCATGTGATGTGTAACGTTTTATTCATAACAAAAACAGATTGTTTTTCAAAACATAACTAACCGAAATGCACTTCAGCTTTAGCTGATCATTTTGGAGGATGGGTTTATTTAAAATTCAGAATTTGTTGACTTCCTTTAAACAATAGTTTTTAAATGTTATTTTAACCAATTTTTAATTTGTGCTGTATTTCATTTAACGAATCTCTTTATACATTTACTTTTTATTTTATTATATTATTTGTCACTAAACAAAAGTTTGTTTTTCAAAAATACTAAATCTTAATTTTAGCCACATGTAAAGTAATATTGACTTCTCATCGCTACAGTAAAAATGAATTTCTCTTCAAAAAACTCATACACTTGTCTGCAGCTGCATGGAAAAAGGATTGTCTTCAAAAATTCACACAATTGTTCCTAAATTCGGGTCAGAACCAAATTGCATGTTTTGACGTTTATCAACAAGTTGTAGATTTTCATAAATTTTCAAGCAATATTGGAAGAAACTTACTAGGTATATTATTCAAAAGTGTCACAAAATGTAATATAAAATATTCATTTCTTCAGTGCTTTGATTGTGCACAAATGCATTTATTGACGCGATCTAACACAACTAAAAAATGTTATCTGTTGATCACTTTCGGCTTCAGACTAATTATCTCAAACCAAACGTTTATAAATTCGAAATGGTAATAAAAGATAAAAGGCCTATTAATAATGATGAAGTGTATATATAAATGTAGCCGAAATTAACATATTAATAGGATTCTTTATATAAAAGGTTTTTTATGAGGTAAATAAGTGATTAATACCTAAAGAAAAATATTCCCTTAGCTTGCGCTAGCCTGTGGACAACCGCTTAACATTAAACATATAAGAAATAACCTCTACAGCAGACGTTATAGTTTTTAATTATTTACCAGGTATAAAGGATTTGTTAATCCTGTTATGCTCAGCCATAAACAACATTGCTGTTTTTTTCTTCTGTAAAATTGTTGAGATTTTCTGTACGGATAACCGACAATAATGATTCCATGTAAAGAATGTATTTGGTTAAATTAACATAAAAAAAATTAAGGATAATTATCGCGATAAACTGGATAAAATATTATTTCCAGCTATTAATAATTCATGAGTCGCGAATATATCTCTATCATCTTTCTTAACAAAGGATTTACTTCTTTTTTTACTTGATAAGTACGAAAGCTTAAATAAGTTGTATCCCATGTAAACAAGGATTTCGAATGCAGCTTGTGCATTCACTCTTGTTTCTGTAATTTGTATTAACCCAAGCGTTCTGATAAGGGAATGTATTATTTAAATATTTTCGTGTTTGTAAGTGAGCCTTCGTCTTAAACTTGAGCACCATTTCATGCTATGTGCTCGTTATTTATCGCTGCTAAAATTATTCCGTGACATATTCTTACTGCACCGATTTAATGAATTTCTTGTAAGAAACCAACGAAAACACGAATAACATGATGTTATCCACATGGGTATTTCAGCAGAAACAAGAACCTCTTTGTTTCAAAGTTGAAAAGAAGCAAGTCTGAAGATCCCTGAAATAATTCGTAGAAGTGCGGCTGTTGGTTGTATATCAGTCCGTTTGAAATCTAAAAAAAATTGAAAATTTTAACAACATTCATATTTGGTGGTATTAATTTGTATGTTTCTGTGAAAAATGTATGCATCTATAAATGAAGAAATGTGTCCACTTCAACCTTTATAGGAGAAAATGAAATACTCTTTCAATTATATACCTACAGTCAGCGTTACATTGTATTCAGAATTCTTCGAACACAGCTGTAATTATTGTAAATATAGGTTTACTACTGAAAATTAAACTAGTCCGTTCATGAAAAAATATTTCTTCTTCTCAGACTTCTCGATTACCGCAGCTCCTATCACTGCGTTAGGAATCCATTTACCTAACATAATCGTCTTAATTCTAAAATCATGTCGACAATTAGTGAAGTTAAAATCAGGTTAATGCTGTATTCAGAATGATACAATTAGTGTAGTCAAAATTGTAGTATAACTTTTTGTACTTCAAAAAATTGAACATAAGAATTAACTTCTTAATTTTTTTGAAGTAACAACATTTAAATTTTCTACAGATGAAAATTGTTTACAGTTGAGCAGTACATTTTGCTGTATGGGTTCTGTAGTTTAGTTTTTTCAGTTCACACTGCACACTATTAACTCTCAAAATGAACTACGTTTCTATAATAGTAGGAAAAAAACCTTACCCAAGTGACATCTACCANCGTGTTTGTAAGTGAGCCTTCGTCTTAAACTTGAGCACCATTTCATGCTATGTGCTCGTTATTTATCGCTGCTAAAATTATTCCGTGACATATTCTTACTGCACCGATTTAATGAATTTCTTGTAAGAAACCAACGAAAACACGAATAACATGATGTTATCCACATGGGTATTTCAGCAGAAACAAGAACCTCTTTGTTTCAAAGTTGAAAAGAAGCAAGTCTGAAGATCCCTGAAATAATTCGGAGAAGTGCGGCTGTTGGTTGTATATCAGTCCGTTTGAAATCTAAAAAAATGGAACATTCATATTTGGTGGTATTAATTTGTATGTTTCTGTGAAAAATGTATGCATCTATAAATGAAGAAATGTGTCCACTTCAACCTTTATAGGAGAAAATGAAATACTCTTTCAATTATATACCTACAGTCAGCGTTACATTATATTCAGAATTCTTCGAACACAGCTGTAATTATTGTAAATATAGGTTTACTACTGAAAATTAAACTAGTCCGTTTTTTTGCTTTATGGGTTCTGTAGTTCAGTTTTTTCAGTTCACACTGCACACTATTAACTCTCAAAATGAACTACGTTTCTATAATAGTAGGAAAAAAACCTTACCCAAGTGACATCTACCAGGTGTATAACTTAACATACAATTATTGTAATATTTAAAACTCCTATTATAAATTTCGTTTTATACAGGACCCTTTTTGGTTTAATATTAATATTATAAACGTTACTGAGAAAAACTAACATATTATTACACGAAATACACGTTTAGGCAAGCCTAATTACGCATAAAATTGTCAGACGACAATCTTCAGCACACAAAATTTTGAATTTTTTACTGAATATAGTAATTATACGATTAAATATATTCGTTCTCACTATTAGCTATAAACATTAAGGTCATATTCATATCAAATATACATTTTATATGTATTTAAAGAAATAATGGTCTAATATATAGCAGTCATCATACATTAGTGTCTTCTCCTTGAAGAGAAATGTTCTCATTTATAATGTGGGCTGCTATTCTGGACATAATTCTAACAAACTATCTGCACAATATGTTTATCACCTTGAATTTATAGATGATTTCGTAATTGTAGTTAAGGAATATTTTTGATATGCACAAAAGAAGCAACTGACTGGTGCAGAAAGAACCTTCGTTTAACTACTTTAGTTGATTTTAGTAAGGAGACAGGTATGCAAATTTTGGTGAAGCCGTGGCTCAGTGAAGTTTTCTAAAAATGCTGAAAACCTTAGAGACCTTCCATCAAAACAACTTCCATCAAACCAAGATAGCATTTGGAAGGTGCAAACTATGCGAAAATTTGGACCTCAGATCTAAAATGATCTTATTGTTATTATAAACATAGGTCGTGGGATCAGTGTTAGCTTATGGACCGAAGTCGTTGCAAATAGAAGGATAGAAAGGCTCTTAAATGGTATTCAAAGATCAGCCCGCACGAATGTCATGGAAGTCATGATAGTCACATCTACCGCAGTTCTACATAAACTCCTGAACCTACCACTACAAAATATCTGCATTCAGAAGGAAGCTACGTCTAACGTATTATACAGGGTGATTCACAACTTATCCAAAAAAAGTTGGGAATAGATGCGGCATGAGAAATGGAGTGAATGTCGTAAAAAATTTTTTTGTAAAATCCTTATAGTTTCCGAGAGAAAAGTTATTGAAGTTATAATACATTCAACCACTACATAGCTGGACAACTGTAGTCTCTGGCGTCATTCGCAATGCGCGTAGAGAGCCGCGTGGCCTCAGCGGCTCTGAATACTGAAATCGGATTTTGCAATCGTCGTTGCGATAGTATTTACCTGTTATCTGTGGTGTTTACAATAGTTTTTTAGTAGTCACTGTCAAAAGTGAGTAGTTAGTGTCAAAAATGGTTTGCGTGTATAGCAACTCGGAGTTGATGGATATCGTTTTAATTTATGGTGAAGCATTTGTGTTATGGTAAAGCAAGACATTTGTGTTAGTTCATAGAAACTGAGTAAGACGGACCCAAATGTGTTTACACGTTGGTGGATAAAATTTTGAACAATTGTTGTTGTAACATCGGGTATGTCAAATGACTTTATTATTTAAAAACACAAATTAATTTTATTAATTAATAAAGGCAAAATCAGTTGAATTTGCCGATATAAAATAGGTGCGATAAAATTCTATTTACATATTTCTTTCCTTGCGAAAGTTTTTGTCCGTTTTTATCACACCGCCATGCCGGTCGCATTGTGCGAGGTCAGGTTTTACAGTGGACCAGTTTCCAGTGCCGTGCAGAAGTGTATTTTTAAAT
>NW_019416321.1:662916-697794 GCF_000390285.2 Anoplophora glabripennis | reverse complement strand
GTAGTAGTAGTAGGAGGAGGAGGAGGAGGAGGAGGAGGAGGAGGGGAAGGAGTAACAATCAATAACTCTACTCTAATGATCAGGGAGCACCAAAATTTATACAATTATATTAGGTCAAATCCAGAAGAGGTTTGGAATAGTTTCGATGTTTAGGTAAGGCTTGGAACTCAGAATGTTGTGAGACTAGCTTGGATATTAGGCCTTGAAAGATGTCAAAGCAATGATGAGTTAGCTAGAGTGGACCCATATACAGCCCGAATCCTTCTGTGGTGTTACTATATCCGTTATTAAGATACTGACACAAGGTGCATGAAAAAGAATGTGCAAATGTGGTGTTAAGAAACCCACAGACAGGGGCAAGTGAAAAAGCTCTTAATAACTTTCGAAAACTTAAAGAATAGATCAAGATTGTTAAAGTCAAATGTTTTTAATCCCTATGGAACGTTCTTCTACATAACCATAGACACCAGAAAATATGGTTGGTTATGACCTAAAAGATGCAACAGGTTTATAAACCTGTTACCCTCATATTATAGAAACTCTAAACCCTGAACCACTAAACAGCTGTATTAGATTGTTGATTGTTTTAATACCTTGACGTTTGATTAATTTTGTCGTTACCTTAGATTAAATCTGTTGTGGTTATGTCAATGGATCTGAAAATAAGATAAAAAAAATTTTAGTGACAAATCTATTTTTCGATCTATAGCTTCCCACTGCACAATACCTACTAGTAGTTGTTAACAACTAAATACATTATGGCTATCTTAAAAATTAAAATCATATCAAATCACGTGTTTGGCGAATGATATGTCAAACATATTCCTCGAATTGTACCTAACGAGCCATGCATCACGTACCTATATTTTTTTCAAAACTATAAATCGTGAACGAAACAACAAAAAGCAAACAAAGGCGTTATCTCGTAAACACACACCAGTCCTGCAATAATGTAACAAAATTAATAAAACAGTGATTTATGATTTATGATGTTTCTCATTGAGAAACTGGGATTTATTTTAATATTGCAACAATCATTTATAATATTAACACCTGTCTTGACTTAAATATTACGTGTAGGTGCTATAATTGTCAATATAAAAATTTAATACCACGCGATATAAATGTAAACAAACAGTTTTATCCATATCAGCCAGGCTTATTGAAATACATCAATTCGATATTTCACGGCACTATTAATCATGGCTTTTCGAATGAGATTTTTAGATTAGGGCGGTTATTGTTTGGAAAAATTATTTTATTTCAACAAAATTAACTTTATTGTCGCACTAACTATACATCATGATTTATACATATTCCTGGACTATATTATGAAACAGCTATAAACACTGCCATCAGTTTATTGCAAGAAGTAAGAAATTAAATCAGAAAGTATTATTGGTATACTTACATTTAATTTTTCATACAGCAAATTAAACATCTTGCGTATAAAAATATTATAATAAAGATTACAGAATTTATTTTTAAGTACCTGTTTCGAGAAAGACTAAATTCTGTGAAAAGATTTACACGAATTTTTATCAGACAAAAATAAACAGAAATTCAGCGTTTTTAAGATACTGGGCGTTACAATTATCGATTTAATTATTTTTTTAAATTGAGTTTATCAACATTGTGTTCTGATGGTTTTTACATATTTTGATCCATTAATACCTACTCTTAGTTCTTATACAAATCCATTTTAGTAATCCTGCATTTTAATTACCTACCAGTGCCGTAGATATATGAAGTTAGCTTCTTCCGCAGAACATAACTTTTTTATTTATTTATTTTTATTTTTTAAAATTCTTTGTATACTTTGTTACAAATATTTCTGCATAGAATCAAAATATAAACAAAGTACACATAATATGTTTGTGTTTTTAGAAAGCTTCGTTGTTACAGCGGAATTTCCCACACCACTAATGAAATATTGTTTATGGTTGGTTACAATTTTTTTAATATATGGAGCGCTAGTATTTCCCACATAAAAATGTCGGCAATATTTAAATAACAAATATAAAATAAATATTTCTAAAAGATAATAAAACAATAATTAAAAAACTTAAAAAATACAAATAATTTTTCATGACATAATTTCATCAGCACTTTCACAATCGCTGCTATCACTACAGTCACTACCACTATCATTATTTTCAATGTTAGTTATAATTTGGACGGCTCCAGTATCTAAATTCCGTATTTTCGTCAACTTCTGATAACTTCGAAATAAATTTTATAATTGCTTGATCTTTACCTGTATCTATTTCTTCGTATAATGAAACTGAATTATCGCTTGCAAGGCACATATTTAACTTGTGTATAAATTTGTTAGGGCTGATTGCATAATATTAATCAAGGCTTTTTACTATTCGTTATTGATAGAAATATAGGTAAAATCAAGTTTAATAAAGACTATCTATTATGACTTTCTCACAACACCAAACATTTGATTGTAAATTGCATTGTAAATGGAAGAGACTCAACAATCAATAGATTACAAAAAAAAATGTGTTGGGCACTGAACCACACTAGTGTAACCCGTTGAATCCGAGTCTAAAGTCAAATCAAATTTTCAGATCAATTCCCGTTTTTACCATGCCATTAAAACAATCTTCTAGAAAGCATCTGTTTTCGAGTTTTCAGATTGACTAAATTAGTAGGTAAGTGACTAGAAAAACATTCGAATTCATGACCTCATTGCACCATCATCCTATAACCCCGTACCTTTATAACCTCACAACCACAAAAACAAAACTCTGTAACAACATGGACGTCATATATCAATGGTCTGGAACTAAATAACTTCAGGCTTCCATAACCCCGTAGCCTACTAACCCAACCCCGTACCTCCATATTTCTGAGTATGCGAGGATGTGTAACCTCGAAACTCTGAGGAATGGAGTCTTGTTTGTAACTCCTTAATCCCACAGTCCATGGTAAGATTAGACCCCAGAAATAATTTTTTGGATTTTTTTTTGTGAACCGGTGTAATAGATCACAGTGATCACAAAATTAATATTTATTCATCTTCTTCTGTAACTGTACGTCAGGCGTACCACATGGTTCACATCTTGGCCCACTTTAGTTTTCATTATTTATAGGTATATTTTCTCTTTAAGCTTATGGTCTAAAAATGCATTGTGGAATTTCTAATTTATCGTGGTGTTAGTTTCCAAATGGTCTTATGTATTTTGCTTATACGCATATTGTGTAAAAAATATTGCGTTTTATTGTATTATGTGTAAAAGCTATTGTATTTTAAGTGTAGATAAATGTGACAGTATTACTTTTTCTAC
This sequence comes from Anoplophora glabripennis, assembly GCF_000390285.2. NCBI lineage: Eukaryota > Metazoa > Arthropoda > Insecta > Coleoptera > Cerambycidae > Anoplophora > Anoplophora glabripennis. The sequence goes on along the minus strand of NW_019416321.1, from coordinate 694,495 downwards.
ATATAAATATTGAGTGTTCAAATTTCATTGATAAGTTGAGGCTTAACAAGGTAAGTTCTATAAATGAGCTGGGTGTATTATTTAACCTTTGATTCATAGATGGTAGGTATTGTTAGGAAGGCTCGCCGCAACATAGGTTTCATAATGCGAATTACAAAATCTTTGACATGTCCTAAATCTATTATACATACATTTTTATAATAATATTGTACGTAGCAGTCTTGAGTTTGCAATTACGGTTTGGAATCCGTCTTATAATAAGTATGTTGAATACAATGAAGATGACCGTTGTTTTTATCCTAAGGCAGATTAATAGGCACTTTCGCTTCGGATCTTGAAATGCCATCGAACATTACAATTTAATAAAATTATCGAATGAGTAATCAGTTATAATTTTCTATATAAAATTTTAAGTTTAACAATGTTGAATCCACATATACTTAGAACTTAACTCCAATGTGACGCGACTAGGTCATTCAAGAAACTTAATTAAGCTGGAAATCCACTAATTCAGGTCGAAATTTTTCTTTGTGTATACTTCAAATATTCTACAGTGAATTAAATTGACTTATTTTTTAATCAATTTCATCAGGTTAGGTTTGAGGCTGATTCTGGATTCTGGAATAGTTTGGGGGGTAATTCAGTATACTGAGTTATAGCACTTAGGCCCCATTGGGCCCCTTGTGCATCATTCCAGTGAGAAATCAGTTCTCCTGAACCGTCAACCAACCTATCAAAGAGAAAAAGGTGATGACGTTACTCAAGGGATCTCTCTGGAACGGTGGCCATAGAAGGCCATCGTTCTATGTCTTTCTATGTGTAGAGAGGTGTTACCCACTTCCTCCAGTGTGTCCGGTTTAAATACACGTCACTAGGCGAAGACACAGAGCCAGGTACTTTTTAGCTGTGTATCCTAAGAACTCCTTAGCAAATCGACAGCTGTTTATTTCATCCCACCGTGTTCTAAACTGTTTATCTTAATCGATTAAAAAAGTGCTGTCAACGAGAGCACGCTGGAGGAACCGGGTCCAAAGATAGTAAGACCAGATGCCTTTCTAGCTAGCTTGTCAGCTTCTTAACCCAGCATATAGATATGCTGTTGGTAGCTGAGGCCACCACTAGCGCTTGGTGGCATTTCCATACAGATTTGGACATTATCTTCCGATTATGCAAGATCAATCTGTGTAGATTGTAATACTTTTCCATAACTTTGACCATTGTTTAAATAAAGTTTCCCAACTAGTCCCTAGTTGATTTTTTGACATTTAGTTTATAACACGTTTCCGAACAATATTCCGCAGAGAAACTTGTAATAGTATTTTTTCCCGAAACAGGTTCTTTCATGTCTATAATGACTGGACTATACCCGCTATCTGCTAGTTCCGCTTGTATCACGGTAGCATGCCTATCCATTGCACCCTAGGTTTTAGGATTTACTTTCCTTATTTTTTCTCTGTTTATTTACAGTTTATGTTCACTTTTTAATACGTAATATTCACACATTTCCAATCTTTTGTGTAATTGTGTTATTGGAATTTTTCTCAAAACATATTAAAACAATCGAATTTCTGCACCAACTTATGTCAAATGTGTCTCACCTCAAAAAGCGGAAACGCTAGAGAAATAGGGCTTATACATATGCATATATGTAAGGCAAAGATCAACCATGGGTCTTTAAATTTCACCACTGTCAAAACATTTTAAAATGTAAAAATATTTCAAAAGTGAACAAGTTTCTGTGTACCTACTCCAGGACAGACATTTCACAACTAACTATTTCAGGAATGTGCAAGCAAAAAATTTGTAATAAATATCTAAATTTCTAAAACCCTTGCTCCTTACATAGTGGCGCCCCTATGCAATTACTGAGTATTATGAGATAATGCGCGTACAGCGGACACACCTTTTTACGCAGCAGTTACAAAAAATGGGATCAAATAGCAGCTGATTGAATTACTGTATTGGTAATATTTCTCATCAAGAGTCTGACGACACCGTCGCCCGTTCACGGGCTAGTACTTGGCAACTGTTACAGAAATGAAAAAAACTTAATTAACGATACCAATTTGTAAAACACATGCCGTATGTAAAACTAATTAATGAATTAATGTGATTAATAATTGATTATAAAAAGCAGTTCCAGAACAGGTATAAGATATGTCCAGATGTTTATTAACAGATTTTTGTAAACCCGTTTTATATTCCATAAAATGTACATTTAAATTAGGTATTCACGCTATTTATGGATTGCCGATGGTGATTTAAAAGTAAATATGTACCAACGCGATCACATTTGTTATTTAGTGTAAGTATTTATATTTATAAAAATTTTTTGACAAGATTATTTGTAACGCATGCTTTTGGTCATCAGTGCGACATGACAAATGCATTAGTAACAAATTACAATCAAACCAGAAAATATAACTAGGTATTTCTAAAAATGATAGATACCAACAGGGTTTTAATTTATGTTTTAATACGTTTATATAAAAGGTTTACGTGTAAGCAATAAAAAATATATTTCTTATAAAAAGTTTTTATATTTTCTCCATACCTATTATCTTTCGGACTTTTTAAATGGAATACCGAATATTTTTACATATTTAGACAGAACGCTTTCGTAGGAAAGTTTGATGATTTATCTCCAGTAATAATATATTGGAGAAAAATTATAAATAATTGTTAAGTAAAGATATACAAACATGTTTACAAACTTTGAAGAGGGTACATGAAGAGTACCTAAATAAATCGAGAGACGAAAACTCTTAGCAATTTTTTAAATACCTGCTCATTTACCAGAATAATATGAAGAGACATTTTTGGAATCGCTGATTTCATCGATAGCTCAGTGTACATGCGTTTGCACAAATCGCTTTTCATGCCATTCGACATGTTATCACCATGTCCATTAATTTATTGTTACTGTATTTAGAGGCCATTATAGTGTGTTTACTCGCACTTACAACACACATGCATTTTTCACAAAAAAAAAAACATAATTTTTAAACGTGTTCCTATATTTTAAACATACCAAGATTTACGTAAAATTGTTTTGCTCATTTTTACTTTAGGAATGTTCCCTGCAGACTTCCTCAATGGATACCCTGCACAACTGACAAAAGAATTGTCACTTAGGGAGCATGGGAATGAAATTTATTCGCATGCATCACCAAATGAATAATTGGTGGTTTCTTTTCTTTTTCGTCATATAAAAACAATAAAGCAATACCAAACCAAACAGCAAAAACCAAAAACGCTATACATATGACTAAAGCGACATATTTACCACTATATTCTATTTCTAATTAGGGCTAACGACAAGGTATTGGATATGAGTGAGAATGACTTCTGGTTTAATGGAAAATGACTACAATTTTCGAAATTCAAATTGTTACCCTATTTATTCCTTATTTCAATTGACAATTGAACACTTTTATGCTCTTTTAATTAAAGATTTCATAAACAAACTTTTTTTATTATTCATTTAGAGTACTTGGATCTGTAAATTTACGAAATCACTTTATTTTGTTCTCAAATTTAACATAAAGATTAAACTTAAAGCGACTGATAAAAATCTTATATTTTGTGGCTAACCAAAAGTTACTCAAGTGATTTTCTTTAAACAATTTTTCAAAAATTAAGTGGATTAATTGCATTTTAAAAATCGTCGCCAGTGTTGGTAGGTGTAATAAAATATTTACGTTTACAAAAATCCTTGACCTGCTTGTTTACTGCCCAAACAGTACAGTTATACACTTACACATGCAATAATTTTCCTCCAGACACATTATACCACAACTTGTGTTCTAAAAAGGTCGTAATATTTTTTTAACGCGCATTCCGTGATTATATGAAAATTATCAGGCGAACGTCTGTGTCGACACAAAGAAATAAGTACAAATTGAATTGATATTTAATGTACATTTTACGTTAAACAGATATAGCTAATAGTAGGTATATGATTGCTAACTATGAACTTCCATTTATACAGTAATAAATTACATTGTCTATATAATTGTATAAAAAAGTGTGTATCCTGGTGGATTTATTTGTAAGTTTATTTAGAGGTTTGCGTTTGATTTATATTGGAAATAAGCATATACGAGGTCGGTTAGTATAATTACCGAACTTTTTGAATTACGGGCTAATGGAGATATTTAGTGGTATACAGTTGGCAGCATTGCGTTATGCATAACCTCCTCTGTAACCACATGTTCATAGATTCTTGATATCTCATTTAGTTTTCGTAATATTGTTATCTGAATGCAACGTGTTTAAGTGTTAGTATGACAATTTTTGAAATGTGCTATATTCTGGAACAACGATGCAACGTAAAATTTTGCGCGAGACTGGGAAAATTTTCACGTAAGCGTTCCAACTTTTGAAACAAGCTTACGGAGATGATGCTCTGGGTCTTAAGCACCGTTACGAATGGTATTCAGATTTAAAAGTGGCCCTCAGTCAATTGAAGATGATCCTAGACCACAAGAGTCCTAAATACGAAGAAATAGTATCAAAAATGATAAAAAACTTCTAAGATCTGGGATGTTTGATGAATTACAAGTTGCACTTCGTTCATTCACATCTGGATGAAAATCTTGAAAATCTTGGAGATTGTAGCGAAGAACAAGGCGAACGATTTCATCAGGATATGAAGGTTATGGAACAGCGATATCAAGGAAGATGGGATGAAAACATGATGGCCGATTTTTGCTGGATAATGAAAAGAGAAACGAAAAATAGAGAGACTAAACGAAAGCGTAACCCTTTGCATAGATCCTTTGAAGAAAAGAGAACTCGTTATAGCAACAAAAATAAGAATTATTTGTAGATATCGTTTTCTTTTGTTTAGAAAGTAAAGTAGATATTCTACAATTTTTATTGCATTCTCAATCTTCTAGGCTGTTATCTCATCTCTCAGTACAAAAAGTAGATGGACAGATGGGTGGATGGGTGAGTTTTATAGGTGGTACAGGTGGATGAATAAATATGCGTAGTCATGCAAAAACGACTGTACAGAAAGATGTATGAATTCATAAATGGGTGGATAAAAAGATGGATCCAGAACACGAACACGAATTATGCCATGAATATGGCGTTTTTAAGCATTTTGATCTATTTTCTGTTTTTGAATGAAATTGGCTTGTCTGACACTATAATGATAAATTGGAATTAAACGAGTGAAAAATCATACGTCTAGTGAGCTGGTAGAATAATTTGATTTTTTATAACTTTCGTCGAACGTAAAAGACGTTTTTTGTGAATTTTGACCTGTTTTATTTTTTAATTTTCCCGAAAACTTAGACCCGTTGTGCCAAATCTGTAGGCAGATTCGGATTCAGCGGAAAAAATGCATGGAACTACATGGGTCTGAACACCAGATCCGTTACTTTTTTTTTGTGGGGCTGTGTAATGAAAACCAATAATGTATAAAATTAATAATGAAGTTTAAAAAATGAAAGTTCAGTTATTTTCTTAACAGACCTCGTATAAACATCATTACTTAAACGATAATCGCAATAAATATTTCAAAATTTTATTTTAATGTAAGAAAAAAATTGTTTCAGAATATGTATTTGAAGATAAGAACAAAATTTCTAAAATTATATTCTTTTTATGCTATTCTCCATAACCATTCTGTTTGTTTTTGTCAATGCTGGCTTTTTGTTGTTGTAAGATTTAAGCATTATTAACGAAAATCTATCGTTAACGTGGTGTATTATGAAATAGTCCGGCGCATCCAAATCGGGTGATCGAGGCGACCAATGCATGTTTACGATATAATTTTAAAGTAAAAAAAAAACAATTTAAATTCTTTCGTAAGTTACTGCTATGCATTTAGCCTTAAATAAACTTTAACCGCAACCTGTATATTTGTTTAAACATTCATCCACATTTATCACCACAAGCTGAATATTTGCAAGCAGGTCGTGAGAATTTATTCGAGCCAGATAAAAATTGTGGAAATTCATATATATTTTTATTTAAATGCGTTAATATTTATTGACATACAAATTTGACACAAGCCTACTTAGAAAAGAAATAGCGCCTGAAAGAAAATCTCCACAAAATACATTGAATCTTTTAAATGCAAATAACTCAGAAACCGATAAAGTTAGGCGACCTAAACAAGAGAACATTTTTTATGTAGAATTGAACGTTCTTTTAGATTTTTTTAGCATAGATCAACAGATAAAAAAAATATGTTCTGATTTACCTAAATAATATGGTGAAACTAGCGCCCTCTAGGAGCAACGTCAAAATAAGCTTCAAACTCGTAATTCTCACACCAAAAAACCCAACATTACCAAGTTTCAGAATTATGCTATCAAAACTTTCTCAGTTATTGAGAAATTTCAGAATAAAATTTAAACTTTGAACACCCTGTATTTCTTAAACCAGCGTATAATGCATGATGAGCTCAAACATAATATTTTTGTGTCTAGTATCTCCAGTTTACTGTTAATCCATTCTTTCTGACTCACCCTGTATTGAGTGCAACATAATATTTTGGGACGTGATTCGGATCATATTAACAATAAAAGTTTAGACGAATCTATACCCTAAGTTTCTTAGATATAAATATTTAATTAAATTTATTTCTATCTATATGTTTGCGTTGTTCAAAAAGCCATTTATGTAATTGTTGCTTTAGAAATATGATTTTTGTTTCATTTACATCACATATGGTTTGAGCGTGGATGAGATGTAACCTAGAAAGTACATACACTACTACCCAATGCTCATTGACACAAAGCATTGTTTTCTACCTATCAATATGTTTACTATAAAAATAAGACCATTGGATCAGTGCCATATTAGGCGAAATAAAGTTTTAACTACCGTGGAAAACAACTAATCCACAAACTTTAGTTCTGACCAGCAGTGAATTACATCTGCAATATCTAGACAAGTACTGAGACTCGGATGCTCTGTAATTTTTGTTTTCGACAAAGTTGGTTGCAGCCAGTTCAGAACTGTTGTTGTAGTGGCGTGATGAATTGAGTGTCGTTATTCCTAATCTCGCCAGCAGCAAGGTGAGAAGCGTAATCCGGTTTCTTCTCGCAAAGGGAAAAACGCCATTCCAGATTTTTCATGAAATAAAAACTGTTTATGAGAATGGTGCGATGAATCGTAATTAATCGTACAAGTGGTATCGTGAGTATGAAGCTGGTAGAACGAATGTTCATGATGGACAAAGGAATGGGCGTCCTTCAATCGTCACTGATGGGATAGTGAACAAGATCGAAGAAATGCTTTGTGGCCACCGCCGATAACTTTGGACGAAATGAACGCAGTGTTTCCACAAATCTCTTCAGCATGAATGTTAAGGAAGTGAATTTACTTGTTGCATGACGATGTACGGCCGCCCACAGCCAATGTAACAAAGCAACCCTTGGATACATTCGGTTGAAACATCCTCAACCACCCCGCTCACAGCCCTGATCTGACACCTTCTGATTTTCATCTCCTCTTTCGTCTGAAGGTGTTTATGGAAAGAAAAAGGTTTTCTACCGACAATGAGGTCCACAGTGTCCGAGACGCGGTGGGATATTATATTTTTTTTGACGAAGGTTTCCGAAAACTCACCCTCGGCTCACGAAGTGCATTGAAGTTGAAGGTGACTACGTCGAAATATAGCATTTAATGTACTTTTCTAAACATGTAAATTTTTCATAAATATACTGGCATTTCAATTTTAAAAAATTAGTAGGTACTCTTACTTTATGTAGCAGAGAAAATTAAAACATAACACACTTTGTAGGTTGCATCTTACGCACATTCAAACCATGTCGGTAGATACATCCATATAACTAGGTCATTCGTCGGTCATCTCACCTATGACATACTGATGATAACTAATAAATTTAAAACCAGTCTATGTCAGGTGGTTCTACTGACGAATAATCATAATCCTATGATATCTGGTCGGGGCTATAGTTTGCAGAGTAGATGTTTATCATAATAAATCTCTACACTTTCATTAAAATCTATCATTAGCTTATCGACAAATTGTTATTTTCAAACGCTCGCTGAAAACTATTAGCGTAATATTACAGAAAAGTATATCTAAATATGTAAAAAGCGTGTAAGTTTCTAAAATCGGTGATTTATATATGCCGATGCTTAGTCGTAATTTTATAAATTATCTTCTTGACAGTGACCCCACGGCCAGTCAATAAAATATAAAATAAATGTTTCTAGTGGACATAGACCTTGTATCTGTCCGCAAAATATATTGTATATCTAAATTTTGTTATGACAAAAATTGATTAATCATTTGGCTCACTTTGCCAAAATGTAACACCGTAGGTGATTTAGGACAAGAGATCCTTAATGGTAAGCTATAAAATTTCAGATGTAGATATCTGATTCCTATTATTTAGAAAGTGACATTAATAATAATTTACACTGCTATAAAAATTCAGAACTGTTTCTTTTGTTTCTGTTAGTGTCATTACACTTATAACCTGTAATCAACTGTAATACCAAAAGAATAAATTAGTTTAATTCATAGTGAAACAAAAAAGAAACCAAAAATATAGTAACATATATACCTGCCAACAGGAAAAATTATATGCGTATAATTTTTATAAAACAGTTTACATTTTTTTTATAAACGAATAGAAGTGAAATAACTTGTTTCATACTTTGCTATTTTATAGAATTGTTTGAGTATGTGGAGAACATTTTGCTCTCAAAAGGATGTAAGAAAGTTCATTTATATTTTAAATCTGTCGCATATAATGTTAAGGTGCCTAAATTTTTAAATACCTAGCTGCTATTCATCAAATGCAAAAACCGATGTTATCGTCCTCTGTTAAAAAAATAAGCTGTTAAATTTGTGCATTAACATAAACTTCACAAGACATTACACATCATATCATTTTTAAATATCACGAAAACATGCCTCTTCTCTTTTTTTCCAAATTCGCTTACTATATTTGTGCGATTAATAATAACTTGTTTTGACGTAGTAGACTTCTGATGTCATTTTATTAGCCGGATGTATCAAGACGGAGACCCTAAGTTGAATATCTTTTAATTAACATAATTATAAATAAATATTTTAGCACCTCTCGTATGAGCCAAAAACTTTTGACATAAGATTGTCTCACGTTTTTCGTCTTTTTTTTTCTTACTAAGAATTAAACAATATCCGTTTGAACAAGTTACATAAAAGATAAGGTTAGCATTTCTAATGTTTGAGTAGTATATTATACTGGGTCTTTATAAGCTCGGAAATTATTTTTTAACTTGTATCATATGCACATGCGAAAACGGTTTGCGTATATACCTTGTCTATGCAACCACAGTATTTTGTCTACATTCATCATATAACATAATCACCAAATAACAAGTAACAGACATTTTGATGCGAAGAAACTAATTTTAACTCAAATAGTAAATGTACTATGAAAACAAGGAACGGCAAATAAAACATTTAATTTGTTAACAGAATAACAAAGAAAGAGATAGTTCTAGTAGTTTGTGCTTCACATATTGGTTTAAATAGTAATAGTTCGCAAGAAACTTTACATAAATCGGTGGTTCTCAAATAAAAACTATTTTTTCTGAAGATTTACTAAGGTAAATATTTGTAATAAGCTCGTTTTATCAGGACCCATCCCCCATTAAAAATAAATCTCCAGGTGTAAGTATTTAAACAATTATTTTTCTCAATACACTATTTGACTATGCGTGGTAGTATCATAATTTACATAAATTTTAATTAAAATAGATAACATTTGTAACAGTCTGCACAAATTTTGGTTGTGGACTTAAAGGACATTCAGACTGTTCAGCTTTATAACAATTTGTAAGAAACTACAGAAGACAATTGTTTTCTACACTAAGGTCTCATATTAGAAATTTGTGACCAAACCACTTAGTTCCATTCATATACAAAGTAGAAAAAGGTTATAGAAAATGGCAACTTTCATTCTTGGAATTTGAGAAGTAGGTATAAATGAGAGACTTTTCGCATAATAGAATAGTTTGCATTTATCAACGAATTCTGTAAATTGTGAAAGACATAGCTTATGTCAGACAGAGAAATAATATAAATAAAACTATTTCAGATATGCAAATGTAACATATGTACCTATTGCTGTTTGCAAAAATATTTTGTTTAATTTATTTGACTTCTAACTTAATTTTTTGTAAAAGTATATCTAGAATTACATTACCTCACCTAAAATATTTAGAAAATAGAAATTATTATTAGTGAAGGGAGCTGAATCGATTATTACACTTCACGGTTGCACAGAGGAATATTTATAAATTCTATGAATATTCGTCAGGAAATTTTCATACAGAACCCAACAAAAGTTCCTTTAAGGTCAGGTATGGCTGTAACTTAAAAAGAAAATCAGATAAAGCAAATGTCAACATGAAAAAAAAAAGAATTTCTTGTTTTTTTGCATTATATGTGGAAGATTATATACTCTTTATGCTATTCTCCATAACCATTATGTTTGTTTTTGTCAATGCTGGCTTTTTGTTGTTATAAGATTATATAAGCATTATTAACGAAAACCTATCGTTAACGTGGTGTATCATGAAATAGTCTGAGGCATTTAAATCGGGTGATCGAGGCGGCCAAAGTTTATTTATACAGTCATCCACAATTTATCACCTAAAGTTGAATATTTGCAAGCAGATCATTAGATATTTTTCGAACCAGATAAAAATTCTGGAAATTCCTATAGGATTTTTACATAATTAGTAATGGTATTTATACACACAAAATGTAAAGGAATTGAACATACTTTTAAATTTTAAAATGTATTATTCCTAATCCTTTATGAGTTTTTTACTATATTTGATGTATATAGTACAAGAGTGAATTTACATATGGCCTGATTTGGCTCAACCAATCAGGTTATTCATGTGATCACCCGGTACTGTATTACCGCGAGAACTTTGCTAGTTGTTCAGAAGGCATGTTTAGATTCATTTGTGTCGTAATAATAAGCACATTATTTGAACTAATAATAATGTTATAAATAAATTCTGAGATTAGTAAATAATATGACTTTATGTAAATTATATAAATCTCTTGGTATATCTTCATTTAAGGGTATTGAAGAGTATGAAAAACATTAATATCTACTAACCATACCGAACTTTGCCTAACCTTTACTCACGAACATGCAGATTGGAGCTTAACTATTTAAGACCTACTTTAGTTATTGTTTTGCTTAGGTACGCTACATTTTGTTTTCTGTTTAATGTTTTCAAAAGAAGTAGCCATATAGACCAGGGCGCATCTGTCAAAAAATCCCACTTCTTGGATGTAAGAGGGGCAAGCTAATTTTTGCTGGAATACCTTCAGTACAACTCACGTAATAGAAGTGTAGATCCCTAGATCAGGGCGAGGTCCGGAACATTTTGAAAATTGCAAAAATGTTTAAAAATTTTTTTAAAATACCTATTTTATCTGAGTTTTTTACATATATCTTGGAACCTATGCATTTTGGAAGAATATTGAAGAGGGAAAAAAGTTTTAGAATTGAATTTTGCACATTATACCTACTGTAAGTTAAAAATGTTTAAATTTATTACCGACGTTGCAAAATAGCAATAATTGATGAAAAAAAGGCAAAGAATCTAGTTCTAATTATCCTTTATCCTTTAGGTGTAAACATACATATATCGATAAGGTAAACTTACATTTTTGGGTGAAATACACAAAATTTGTAAATTACATGCTTAATGTAATTTTACTTGTATGATGTAATTTTACCTGGTGTGGCGTCAAACATCCAATGATCTAATGTGTAATTTTACATAAAATTTTTATGAAAATTTTTCTACATCGAGGACCAATTTTTCATACCCAGATTAGATCCAACAAACTGTGTTGTACATAACTTACCCATTATTTAAAACGTTTCCAATTAGGTTTTAAAAATTATTCAGGGAAATACCTTGAGTAATTTAACATGTTCTCCGTTAATTTATATTTGATGTAAGCAATACATTTCTTATTGGAACTGATAATGGTAAACTATTGGCAATACATAATTAACATGGGTGTTAATTACAAACCTTAGGCAAAAGGTGTGTTCGCATAATATATTTTCTACTTATCTTTAATAGTTCCGCGGCCATACGATACTCTATTGTAAAATATCGCAGACTAATGAGAACATTTAAGCACCGTAATTTGTTAAATATGTTTCTTATGTGTTTTTAAGTGATGAATAAATTTATTAGAATGCCCGCTTAACAGGAATATTTATGAAATCGACAACAAGATGAATGGCTCAAGATTAAACAAAGCGTTATCTAATTTATCTTAAAATTGTTAATTTTATTATGAAACATCGTACAAATAACAAATTACTTGCAATGTAAACTGCTCTGATGGAGTGTCCCGTTAATTTTTTCGACTAATGACAATACTACATTAAATGACAAAATATGATTTTGTACAAGTATAGTGATTAATAATAAGAAAATTTTGTAAAAAATATCTATCTATTACGCATTTAGATATTTTGCCGAATAAGTTCCAAATATCACAAACAATCAGAAATACGAGGTCTGTTCAGAAAATAACCTAACATTATTTTTTTTTAACTTTGTTATTAATTCTATATATTATTGGTCTTCTCTCCTTCAAAGTACTCCCCTATTCAAACACTTTTTTCAGCGGTGTCTCCATTTCGTGTAGCAGTCCTGGATAGCTTAATTTGAAATGACCTCTGTGAAGAAATGAAAATGAAATCTGTGAAGAATTTGCTTTGAAGTCATCAATAGTCTGAAAATGGTGCCCTTTGAGCACTAATTTTAATTTCGGAAATAAAGAAAAATCGAAAGGAGTTAGGTCTGGCGAGTAAGGAGGGTGAGGGAGTAAAGTAATCTGAATTTTTGACACAAAACTGATGACGGGCACATTGTCATGATGCAAGAACCATGAGTTCCGACACAACTTTGGTCTCTTTTTGCGGATTTTTCCAAGTAACCGTTGTAAAATGCCTTGACAGTACACATGATCCACTGTTTCCCTTGACACAAGAATTCAAAATGCACAATTTCGAAACAGTGAGCATTATTTTGACATTGGATCGAGACTGGTGTGCTTTCTTGGGACGTGGAGATACTTTGCCAATCCGTTGTGATGATTGAACTTTTGTCTTAATGTCGTAGCCGTAGCTTTCGTCTCCCGTTACGATCCTTTAAATGAATGTTTCATCGTCATTGGATTGTTCAAGGAGTTGCCGATAACCGTTCATACGATTTTCTCTTTGGTCATCAAACGAGGAATAAATTTTGCTGCAACTGGATGCATGTTTACTTTGTCAGTCAAAATTTCATGGCATGGTTATTTTCTGAACAGAGCCGGTATGTACGAATTAGACCTCCCAAAAGATGTACTCTTTAACTATTTGTCTCACACTAGTCAGCTGGTCTATGTGTATCAGTTTTTATTAAATTGCCATAAAAACGTATGAGACAAATGAAACAACCGTCATGTTATAGGTACCTCGAAAATTGGAAAAATTGACTGTCAACCTCAAATATCTGCAAATAATTTAGGGCTTGCTCTTTTTATTTATATATTGTTACATACAACATCTAGCAATAATTTAAGTTAGCATGTCAATTAAAACACATGAACAAGCAGGCAATTGCATTTTAATTATTAATTTTTTCATAACTTACAAGTTTGGGTATAATTAGTAACTTGTTAATTAAATTAATATCTGTTGCTATATTTTGTAACTGTGAAGAGTTTTTAACTTTTTGATTTCTGCACGTATATGAAGGTATTTTTCTAATAACAATTTTTATTAATGGGCCTTATTATTAATATTAATACCTACAATTAGATCCAAGCGGTTTGATACTGCAGCAATCTGAAGCAAATTAATTAGATTAAAGAAAATGTACAAAAATACCCCTATTTTGGTATAACAATATTGCAAAATAAAAAACATAACGACGCTTTCCAAAATACAATCAACAGCAAAAATAAAATTGAGCAACCTCCTATGAATTATATTTCTTATGCAAGAACTTCCTTTTTTTTCAATTTCTAAAATGTTGAACAACTCAATTGTAAATATTTAATAATTATGATAGGAAGTACGACTACCAGACAAATATGTTACTTAAAAGAATGACGTATTGCTAACGAATTGTAACATATTTGTTGAGTTAAAAATGCATTAGTAAATAAGAACGAGAATTCCAAAAATGTCACTTACGTAAACGATTTTTAAAATAATTACTTTTCCATTAACTAAGATTTCTTTCAAGTTTAAAAATTGTCACATACTATAACATTCATCTACAATATGTTTGAAAACAAAATATAAAATAATTAATTTGTATGTTCCAATTTGATGTTATAATGATACCTATTTTTTTTATTACCAAAAAAATCCACTCAAAAAATTGTGTAGGTATATAGTGAACAATTGCATATTTAATATTTTCACAGTATATTCATGAAGGAACTTATTAAAGAAATTATGCGATCTACTAGAAAGTGAAATCAAACAATATATCCAGATGGCAAATATTTCTCTAGTGCGTAAGCACCACTGCGTAAATATTCCTGGATTCACAGAAAGGCAACTTTCACCACGGAAGTAACATACAATTTAGGATTTAATTTTATACTACCTATTTGTGTCAAAGTGCCGGAAGTTTCAAGAGGTTGTCGTGACTGTGAACTTTATTTCAATATGAAAATTAGTTTTGTTGAATGAAGTTCATATTTTTTCAAAAATTCGTCAGATTTCAGAAATAATTTATTTTCGCATAATGTTGCCTAGGTTTAATTGGCGTTGTATATTACGGTGGTTACTTTTATGGTTATTTGTATGAAAGACGTGGATTATTCTCTTTCTAATTATGCTAACATAATGGTAAGTTATTTTTTTTAACAACTGATGATAAATACAAATGTATTGCTTAATTTTAGTCCCACCTTGGTTACGCTAACATATTAGACATCTAACTAAATATCGCAATGGGAAGTGTAAGATTGCACATAAATGTAGACAATTTTCGATTTACCATTTGCAGAGCATAATAGTACGCATCAACGTTGTGATAAATTTTAAGGGGTAGTTCATCTGGACATAGATAATAATAATAAAAACAAACAATACAGCTAAAAACCTATTTGATATGGTTGGAAATGACTGATAGGTATCTGAAATAATTTTCTATTGTAGTCGTTAGAACTTTTAGCAAAGTACATCATTTAGGAGCATCGGTATAAAAAAACTGTAGATGCTTCATTCTTTCAATAACTTCAGCTACGTAATTGTACAAATGACCAATACATTTCTTCGATTATCTTTTGGTCCAATAGAGAAGGAGTGTGCGCAAGAGTTTTAAATTATACTAATTTATATCATATATGTTACTTACTGAAGATGTTCATAATCGTCACCTACGGTATTTTGAAATCTTTACTGGCAAACTGCACATTTTAGGTTAAATTTAAATTTGTTATTGTAGTTTGAATGCCACTACATTTGTTACTATATGAATGTAAGATTTTACAACTCACATGAATAAATTAAATTAACATCCAAGGGAAAATCGTCTTTAAAATTAATTAACTTATTTTAATAAGAGAAAATCCTGCTTAAAAATATTAAGAAATTTTAGTTACGTGTAAATATAAGATTTTTGTTATTTTATATTTAGTTCCAACATGTCATTAATTAATTTCCAAAATTTCGTTAAATGATAATGTGAAAACTAAATAATTTATTTTCATCATTTTCAAAATATTTGTTTTCCAGAAATAAATGGTTATTTACCAAAAAAATTTAATCCACATTGTTCTGTGCCTATAGTTGTTCTGTGCATTAGTTTGGATTTAGTTAAACTATGCAGCGAAATCTATAAAATTGATTGGCAGTTAACCAATATTTTATATAGTATAATAAAAAAAACTGTACTGACAAAAAGATATTTAAATTTATTCGAATATGCAATGCAACGAAAGTAAAAAAACTTTTATTTTTCTGACCGCTATCACTGAAAAAGATAAATATCAACAAATCTACTTAAAATACTGTTAGAATAGATATAATTCCTACATTTGCTTCTTATTGAAAGAATATATTTATATGTATTTTTCTTATTAAAATAGGTATATCTATCTGTTATAGATGAAGATTAATGTAGGTATACGTACAGTGTAATTTTTTTAAAACTTGACAGACCAAGTTTTTTATTTGGAGTGAAAGACTATTATTTCCAAATGCAAAGTTGTAGAAAATAACTTGACTAAGAAAAATGTGCAAATAATGCTTTCCGGTGTTGTCAGATTTTTTCAGTAACTACTAAAACAATATTTTTTTAAATGGCAACACCGTATTTTTTAATATAGGTAATTTCAAATCTTCAAATTCTAAATAAAAAATGTTATGTCATATTTCTTTATTGGAGTAGCCATTTTAAAATAATCAGCAAAAATAAGGAAAATAATCTGCAGTCGGCAGGATCTAAAAGAAGCTAACATTGTAATAGCCTTGGAAATCAAATAAAAATTGTGTTGTTTGAAAGGAGCCATCATTAGTGTGCTGTCATTTTGTTATTTAACAGCTGTTTAATTATTGAATGTGTATAAAAATAACGTTTTAATTCAATTGCTAAGATGATTTTGAGCCTTTTGCAGATCCTTGGGTACACACTACCAATGCGCCGCACGCATTGCGTAGACTTCCTTCATGAAGAAAAATAAATTTAACTTTCCCTTTTGGATTAAATAACTGATTCATCTTAGCAACTGAATTAAAACATTATTTTTACACACATTCAAATACAACAGCCGTCAAATAACACAATGACAGCACAATAATGATGGCTTCTTTCTAACAACACAATTTTTGTTTAATTTCCAAGGACTACTATTGCTGTGTTAGATTCTTTTAATTCCTGCCGACTGCAGATAATTCTCATTGTTTTTGCTGATTGTTCTAAAACGGCTACTCCAATCTAGAAATGTGACAACATTTTTTATTTAGAATTTGAAGATTTGTCAAATTATGCTAAAAAAATATGGTGTTGCCATTTAAACAAATATTGTTTTAGTAGGAAATCATTATTTGTAAATTTGTCTTAGTCGAGTTATTCCCTACAACTTTGCATTTGGAAGTACTAGTCTATCAATTCAAATAAAAAAGTTGTTCTGTCAGGTTTTAAAAAAAATACACTATATAGGTAATATTATTTACCTAGAAAATACTTTTTACAGTAAACAAATAATAAGGAAATAGGTAAATAAAAAAAATATTTATTAGTGATTATAAAGTAATAAACAAAGGTAATTGTACCAATTAAATATGCGTTTCAAGAAATAGATATTTAATCACAGTAAATATTTTAATCCATATTAGCTGTTTAATTTTGAGCTAAATGTTTTATTAAAATAAATATGTTGTTAATATCAAAGAAATAATTAATTCACCCAATACAAACAAATGATTTAATTAGTTCTAAGAAATTATATTTCTCCCTATAAAGCCCTTTCTTAGTTCAAGAATCTAATAATTTACTCTCACATACCTATACATAACTAAAATCAGCACCCAAAATCGTCTTTAAAATTTATTTTAACAAAAAAAATAACACAAAAAGGGAATATTCAGTTTTAATCCCAAAAACTAATTTATTTTTTACTACTTTTGGGTATAATGTGTGATAAACGCAAAATGGTGTGGATAAATGCGAACCGCTATGAGTATTATTTCAGAGTAAAATCTAATATCTATTTTTACTGCGTAAATCAAGTCCATAGAAATCGTTACTACCCGGTCACGTGTGGCGTCCGTGAAAGTTTACCGGAAAACAAAGTGTGTTTGTAGATTACACCCCAACAACACCGCAGAAAAAATACTGTCCGAATCCGTACCGCCTGGACGAGCAATAAATTTATTAAGGCAAATACATCCCGGTTACCGACGCTGTCGCTTCGCTAGCGCTGAGGTGAACATGTTCATAGGATCTTAGTGTAAACAACAGCGCCGGGGTTACATTTATTTGTACTTTGAATTCATTTCTGTATAGTAGCAGACCCGTTAGGCGACACGTTTATAGCGTCCCTGTTTGCGGCTAACAAATAGGACTCTGCTTTTATTTGCATTTTATAAAATGTAGTAGCCCTCGGTAACGCGTTTCAAATACCACTTTGATTTATTGGGAAGAAAACTTTGCCCTTGGGCAGAACAACTGACTGTAATCCCTTATCGCTGTTTGTGAAGGTATGGGCGGATATTTTTATTTAATAATATAATTATAACACGCTCTCCCTTATTTACCCGACGACGAACCCCAGAGGATCTCGCTCCTGAGCGAAGAGTCATTTTGCCGTAGCGCCTGTGAACGTATTTTGGTAATGCTTCGTAATCTCCAGAAAATTTAAACCTTTCTCGGTACGTATACTATCAGAGTCACTGAAACTTATTGAAAGCAAAGTTATATTGTTCTTTTTAAACGAAATTTGTATTTGCATATCGTAAATTTGTCAGCAGCAAACAAAACAAGTTTATTTTCTTGATTCTCTTGGAGAAATTTGTAATATTTTTCAATCATAATGCAAAATTATAAATACTGGATTGATGCAGAAGGTGGTTCCGTTGCTTGCAGCATACCTGAAGAAATCCAAGAATTGACCAAGCTAATTTGAAAGCGCAAACGTCAATAAAGAAAGTTGTTTGATAAAGAGCGGAAGAAATATAAATCTGATGGAGAATAGGATGGATGTCGAATAACCTTCCAAATAGCTCCTGAGTACCCGCTTTTGTAATGTTAGTAGTACGAGTTTGGTGCTTATCGTGCTGCAAAATCGTTCGATGATGTATTCCTGGTCTTTTCTTTTAAATACTACATCAAGAAGAAGGGGTTGTTGGCAATACACCTCAGCATTTCCCTTGAAAACAATTCATAGCAGGCGATGCTTTCTTTATACCATCTGCACAACATCATCTCACGCGGATGGGTACCAAATTTTGCTTGGAGAGTTGCCGTTCTGTTAAGACCAAGCCATATATATGTTCAAAAATTGATTTCCAAAGCACTTTTGTCATGTTAGGATATCGGATTTGCATATTTTCCAGAAGTAATCGAATAATTTTTAAAGAAATCCGTCAAGGTTCTGTTTTTTTTTTTATCAAAATTTCATGGTGAAGAGAACAGAAATAAACAATTTCAGACCATGTTTACGTATAAATGTTGTATGTACCTATAGATTTATGTTAAAATTAAAGTATCTATAAATGCATTTTCATGCAAATGCATTGCATGTAAGTAGGTACAGCAAAAATCCATCTTGTAATTTTTCTGTCTTCACGATGCAGATACTTTTTTTCACAGAGAAGATAATGTGGAATTTAACTGATATGCTACATTAAAAAGGCAGGTATATTAATAAAACAATTTTTTTATTAGAAATAAGACGAGGGTTAATTTATATGAAAGTTTGCCACACTATTTAATAATGTTAACTTGCCAAGCCATGTTTTTATTTGCATCGTTTATACCATTTATATCTTGTGTTTATGATTTTTATGACAATGTTTATTGTTGTGATTTTTAACGTTGCTGCTAGTATGAATGAAGCAATAATAGTTCAAGCAAGAGAAGATCGGTAGTCTACAAGGCAGCCGGTTTAATTCAATATTTGAGAAATAATAAAGCAGCAGTAGAGACAATAACACGTTTAAAGAGAACCTTAGGAACAGGTCGGCGAAAAGTTTCTACTCCGGAAGATAAAATTCTTGTAAATTTTGTACGAGAATTCTTTTGAATTTGCAAGCACAACTATAGAACATAAGAATTTTCCTAGTTATAGTAAAGAAACTATTAAAGGCAACTGGCTTAAAAAATTGTCCAGCGACAACTGAGCAATAACGGAAATTGGAATGTTGATTCCTGGAGCAGGGTTGCTTTCTCTGACAAAAAAGGTTTTCCAGTCATTCCTCAGTGGTTATCTTAGAGTTTATAGACCAATAAATTCACGATACGACGATACACAATATGTCCTATGAAGTAAAGTAAATATGTGTGTTTAGATTATACTATAGATCCTGGAGATTTGGAGCAATTAACTGGATCCGTTTATGTAAATATTTTGGAAACTATAATGCTGCCATCTGTGCAGATCATATTGGTCTTCTAGGAGTCTAGATTTTAGCTCCATTGAAAACGTTGAGATGTTTCATTAAAAAAAATAAACAAACGTAGCTTTCGTCCTTGATAAACACATAATGTAGTTTCAGTTTGCGTTAGTTTGTGTTAGTTTGTTCTTGTCAACGTTTCTTTTTATAAAATTGATTTCTATTGCATTAATTATTTGCTCTTAAACAGAATATTTTTTAGCACGAAATTATTTTTCCTTGTTAAATACATTTTCTTAATTTTGTATTGTAATTTATCCAATGCCATAATTTTTAGGTGTACAGTAAGAATAAACATAAATATAGGAACAATACTTTTGCAGATGGTAAAAATTACACATATTCCACGGTGCCAACTGTACTATTTAGGTATATTGCTTTTTACTTTTAATTTAGGGATGTTATAGATATTAATGAGCCTGTCTAAAGAAACTAAATATTTTCATACCTAAACATTTCTAATCACAGATCATTTGATATCAATTGGTAATTTAGGTTTAAAATTAATTTGAATTAGGTCAATCTTTAAAGTAAAGTAGAAAAAAGTTATTTAAAGAAAATGAAAGAAGTGTATAACAGTCAATCATGATCATAACTTTCTAAGAAATACATAAAAAAATAGTTTAGAAACAAGTACTAGTCTACACTCACGAGTATTTTGCCTAAAAGTTACTAATAATAAAATTAATCTCTATATTTGCTATTATAATCGTATAATCGTAAGTATGTAGGTAAGATATTTTTGGAATCGAAAAATGATATTCATTACATATAATAATATACACCCCAGAAATTGCATTTAAAAATAACTATCTATTGGCTGTTATTCAATATACCTACTTGAAATTCAAATAATTGTTCTTAGAATAGAAAGATGGACAATATTTTTTAACATTCGTACAAAATTGTTTGAAATTTGGGAAATTCTACGATTTGTTGGTAATAACTGCAGAATTATTGTAAAAATAACCACAATGTAAATATCGAATTTTCAGATAATTTGGGCCTGTGCCCATTTTAAGAAAAATTGCATGAACATTTACGACAACGCTTTTTTCCACGTATCTAGGAACATATAAATTTGAATCTCTCCAATGTAAAATTCTCGATTTTTCGCAAATAAGGTAAATTATAAAGAAGACAATAACCTAAAAAAAACTTTTGGGGCATTAACCAAACTAAGAACAAAATTACAGTCATGAATTACAAACAGTTTCATGAGATGCACTTTCTGAAAACTTGGTATACTTATATTTTCGCTTTACCTAGATTTGCGATATACAGCGATAAAACATTGAAATAATGATATGGGCAAAACTGACGTCTCAAATCGAAGATAGTTGTAACAATATACAAAGCTAGGTATATATTATAATCGAACACATGTACAGGAACGTAAATAACGTAGGAAGATAGTAAGGTTTATTTTCACATGTATTTATAGGTATCTATGCATATACTAGATCAAGTAGATAACTATTGTATACCTACCTATCGTTAGGTGTATAATGTTTATTAAACCCAATTTGTTTTCCTTTCGCTTATCACAAACAAATATGTGCTAAAGACAGTTTTATTAACTTACTTTATTATGAGGTATAAATTATTTCGAGAAAAACAAATTTTCTCAGAATACGTCAATATGACGTCAATATATCACAGGTACACCTATTGTAAATAAAAACTCATTGTCAAATCCCTAAGTGGGATAAATTTTGTAATGTAATAAATGAAAGAAAATACGTTTAATCCCCGGCATTGTTCACCGTAAACATGAAAACATTTCAATAACGCCCTTATCTTATAAATACAGATAAAGGTGTAGGATTTAAAATATACACAATCACTAATTCTTTTAAAAAACTCATTTATTTCCTGTCTATAACCGAAACAAAATTTGAACGACTCTAACACTAAATTTAGTAGGTGCAGTATCTTCCAAACTAAACGAATTTAATTAATGCAATCGAACGCGATTGGATTTGACTGATTGATATTGCCACCTGATTCAAAATCAGTGTTGAACAAATTGGTACACGTGAGATGTCTACCTACAGTGTTTATCAGCTTCTATTTTTAGTGGGGCAATTAAAAAAGCGTTACAAGTTCAGTATACTTTATTATAAATTTAATACTGTCATGTAGGCTTGTTAAAAATAAAAAATAAATAAATAATTAGTAATGTCTACGCCGCCACTTTTCGTAGGAATTACACATTCAAGGTTTGATAAAAACAAACAAACATTATGTAGGTACATAGTTCTATATTCGGAAAAAAAACTGTCGTGGTGTTACATAAAACTGTATCAAAACATGGTAGATATAGCATTTGATTTTGAATACACTGAGAAAAGAGTTTAATAGTCACTATTTTAAATTGTACGGTTTACAAGTAAAGAAATTATAACTTAACACAGATAAAATGATGCCTCAGAAATTAATGAGGTAATAATGACAGGTTAATTGTTTCAATCGAATCCAAGTACCTAGTTTACTTATTTTAGATATCTCAATCTACTTGATATAAAGCTAATCTTCTAATTAACCCTTAGTAAACAGAATAGCTTTCATAAAGTAAAGTAGTAGACATATTTTTATGTTTGTGGAAGGCCAGAATAAAAAAATAAGCTTCCTACGTTATAAACTATTAAAAGCAAAATATTTTATTTACATAAAAAAATTTTACATAATTACTGCATGCTATAAATAAACTAGGTATTTTAGTTTTTTAATACAATCAGTAATGCAGGCAATAAGCTGAAGGAGTTGTACAGAAAAAACTAACTACAACTAATATAAAAACAATTTTATCTGACATGTGAATCATTGACATAATTCTTAAGTGTGTAAAGCAAACACTACACAGTGAACAAATCATTTATTCTAACCAAAAGAATGTTAATTTAATACCCATAACCCTCATAAGATTATATACAGGGTGTAAGAAGTTTGAATGCCATTACTTCAGCATGAGATAGAGTAATCATAAAATGAACAAAAACGTTGTATATTACAGGGATGTAAGATTAACAGTTTTCAAAATACACCGAGTATTAAATATTGGGGAGTTTTATTACACAGCTGATACACAAGAATAAAGTTGTTATTTATTCTTGTGTGCACGCGGCACACTTGTCCTACGGAATAATAAAAATATAAACAACTATTATTGTGAAACATTTACTAAATTTCAAGAGAATTGTTTTCCAGTATTTAAATAAATAAAATAAAATGTATCGACTTTGTAGGATGAAGGTAGTGTTGTGCTTAAATTTTAGCTCAAATTTTATGAATCTCTTAAAACAGAAACTTTTAATCAAATTATGCGTAAAATTTGCGTAAATCTCTTCCATTTATTAACAACATTGTTTTCATCTCCGATGGGTTTAGTAAAATTTAATTGACCGTACATACATAGCTAATAAACTGTTATTTAATGAGTATAAATAATAATCTGTTAAAATTATATTTTGTGTTATGCCATATTTTTAGTTGTATAGTTTCGACTTAAGAAGAACGTGTCAAATTAATTATTTAAAATATATACCCATTTATAATTATTTTGATAGTTATAGCTCAAGGTGTTGAAAAGTAAGGTTTATAATTAACGAAATATTTTCCTCAAAATGAGAGGTCTAAAATTAAGAACTGAACTTTTCAGTAAATAAAATAAACCGGGATAGGTGAAACTTTCCCAAACGGTTTCTAGGGATGTAGGTCAAATCTATTTTTAAGGAATATTTTTGAAAACTAATTTTAGTCTACGGAAAACTGTATCAAATATGATGGAGTTTAGTATTTAATCAAGCAACATATGACACTGTAATGTTATATGGTGGATAAGTATGCTAAGCGACGTAAGCTGGTATTTAACGTTAGAATTTGAATATTATATCCAAGTAACTGTAAGCACGTAGGTATATCAAACAATTCTCTAACATTTTAGTACTGAAAAATTGTGAACCTTGTTTCTTTACACGTTTTGTAAACCATCATCTTGGATAGGTAATATGTGATATTCAAGCAAAATGAAACAACAGTGTCTAATAGTTTTCAAGTGATAAATGATGGTAAGATTTGTTGCCCTACTTAAAGATTTTTATGTTTTGTTATGAAGTTTGTTAAATTAAGTAGAACATAATGTGTGTGCATCATTATAAAAAGAGTGTTCTTGTTTTGTTTATATAAAGTCTTCTAGGGTCACAGCAAGGCTAAACAGAATTTAAGCGATTAGGAAGTAAGCAATTAAAAAAATTATGAAAGAATTTATCATTTGAAATCTCGACTATGACTTATTTGTTTTATGTCTATTGATTAAATAACTTGTAGGATTTTTGTGTTACTATTAAAGAAATTATGTGATCACACATTACAAACTTTCGCTACATTGTCTTTCCAATATTATTTTTATTAATACGTACCTAAATGTGTATTTTTGTATATGTATGTATCTAATTTACAACAGAATAGTAAAAATAACTTTTTACTCATACATCATAACCGATTTTACTCATACATCATAACCAATTTAAAGCCATTTTTTTATTTTGGTTGTCATAATGGTAGTATTATATTAACAAAATGTGAAAAATCACCTATTGTTACTAATTGCATTGAAATTTCAAATATACCTACTAAGTATGACGGTTCGAGAAATATTCTTGATAGAGGTAACCGTACCTACTACTATGTATTTCCCGTCAAATATTATTTGAACCAATGGTCTTGACAAAATATTTTATTGATTTTGTTTTCTAGAAAGGTAAAATCACTCGAATATATTTTTTACGTGAGATTAAACACCGCCAACCTTACTGTCGGAGTTTAGTCAAGTAAAACAGAAATAAAAATTACATATTTGTGATTTTACCAGGAAAAACAAAAGTCCCAAATATTTTTTCTAACCAATCTACAAACACTTCTAATATTATACGCGTCTGTTGGGTGCTTTTTTAAGCTAGATTTCCGGCGTCGAAAGAACAAATAGATATACTTAGTAGGTATATTGTGTCAGAAGGGCAGAAAATGAGCATTAGTAACCGGCGGATATTAGCTGATAGCTAAGGCCTACTGATGCGTTTTCTGCATGTGTGACACAACTGTTTTTCGCCTAGCATTAAACAAAACCAAAATTCTCATTTTGGTTTTGTTAAATTGACATTTAATGAAATATTATATAAAACGTCAAATGACAAACAAAGGTGTCTATAAATATTACTTTCAGTCATATTTTTAGGGTCAATATGATTCATTTTCAGATATGCTAGACGAAAAAATATTTTACACACAAGGGTATAAAATATCTAGACACCACTGCGAAAAGTAAATTGTGCATCTGCATATTTCAATTTGTTAAAGTGACTATTTACAGCCGTTGTAGGTTGAGAGTATTAGTATTAGATGTCATTTGGCCATTTATTGCATTTTAACTGTTAAATAATGTATACGTAAACACACTACCTGTATGACTTTAATTTAATAAAATAAAATAGTATATATTTTAAAACAATAAATAATTGCTTTTCGAATTTAATTTACTTTAGACACTGCACACTCTAGACCACTTTTTTTATTTATGGAAATTCTGTCTAGAAGATACTTACTAATAAATACAAGACGCATCTAATGGACTGTGAAATATTTTCGATAGTGATGTGACCCCTTGAGACAAAAAAAGTTATTGCGATGTAACGTTACAGTTTTTTGCAAGAAAAATTCAAAATAAACGAGCAAGATATTTCTGTAGACACCTCAACTTTTCTTGTTTTTAAGACTTAAATTCCGAAAATTCTTGATTGTAAAGAAAGCACTCGAATATTCATCAATATCTTGACGAACACCACTCCACAAACTGACAACACACATTACCGACAAACATTTAATAAACAGGCACATCTAAACGAGGTACAGTTTCTATACTGAATCCCTGCGATTCCTTGGGGTTACATGAGAGTCATCAACAGGGTACACGCTGCACACACCTTCCGTCGTTTTGCAACAAGTAGGCACCCGTGGTGACATTGAAATAGTGCTTCCGGCGGATTGCAATTTTTGGTGTTTCTGCACACTTAAATGATCCAGTCGTCCTTGACGTTACGGCCACTGACTGATGTGGGTCACCTTAATATTAACGGGAGCGAGTATGGATACGAGCTTAAGGCTAAGTGTCTACCGAGGTAAGTGGATAATGTACCTTAAGTGCTTAAGTATATGAGCAGATAGGTATTAATAATCACAGTGTTTTTGTTCAAGGTATAACAAAGGGTAAGTTATTAGAAATATTATATTGCAGAAGTGCGTTGTTATTGCCAAACGGTATTTAGGTAAGTTGAAATGATTCATATAGTTTTTTTTTACATTATTTATAGTTTTGAGAGAGATACTGCTGTTCTACAAATACAAGAGTGTTGTATTGAACAATTGTAGATATGCCCGAGGTCCAGCTGACCTTGAGGGTTTGCTATTAAGTCAGAAATATTAAATAAGGTAGAAATAAGGCTGTCCTAAATTATTCAACATCTGCCCGTGCTCAAATGTCAAAACAGCGTCGACTTTAATACTACGTGATGTTATTTGCATGTGCTATTGTTTGCAATTATTTATTTGTAGTATTTTTTGCATTAATTTTTTTTAAATAAATTGGGTACCTTGCTGTATTATAGTTTACATTATTTATAGCGAAACCAATCAGAATTTATATATACTTTTCTCAGTGTAAGACTTCTGGTTGGGCAAAAATCAGTTTATAATATCAAACCCTTGATTCTGATGATTTTTGTTGCTGATGGTTTACCTTTCAGTATGCCAGAAATATCCAATTAAAGTAAAAAAAAATAAAGTACGCTGTGAAAAATTATTACCTATTTAATGTATGTTGTTAAAAAACAATTACTTTAAATATTTTTAGTGTCGCAAATATACTGAGTACTATTACACACAAGTAAAATAAGATTTATAAACATGTATACCTACTTCTGATAAATGATTGTGGTTAGTAAACTAGTGATTGCGTCTAATAAAGGGTTTTACTTATTACTATAATTTTATACCTAATATATTTCAGTAAGTCATTACATTGTTGTTACTATCATGCAACTAATTATGGCTCGTTAATAAGATGATTGTCACAAATAAACGTATTACTTCATACAGTGGCACAGATCATAAATAAACATATTGCTGTGATAAGTGAACTTGCTCTTTTTACTCTGCCAATGTGCACCATGAACAAAAGCCAAGGGTTTTGATGGTGTACATCGTATGCATAATTTTAGTCGACGTTGCCTTTCGTGTATGTAGGTTTTATTATTATGGAATACCTACCTATTTTGTTAACGAGGAGGTGCCTTCTTTACGAAGACATAAATTGTTGTTTCATTATTGTTTTTGGTAAAAAAAATATTACAATGTATTAACTCACACACCGTAGTAGCTTTAAAAAATATATTTTCAATAGGTTGCATAACTGTTATTTTCTATACTTATATAAAATATTATATTAGTTACGAATTTTCTGCAAATAAACATTTTGTATTTGTATGGCGCAAAAGAATAATAAATATGAAAAAGGTTATGTTCAATGACATTTTACTTGAAGACTATGAACTAGGTATATTTATTTAAAGATAGAGGAATATTTTTTTCCATTTTAAGCCTTTGCAAAGGTTTTATCCCATTTTATATGTAAATTCTAATGGTGCCAAAAAAACATTGCGCGTTTTTTCTAATTTTTATGTTGTTTTGACCTGTACTTATCTGTGTAATATATTGCCTAGTAGCTTAATTGTTACTTGGGCAATTGTTTGTAGATATTATTTGCAATTCTAATTTCTAATGCTTTATCGAAAATGAAAATAACTTATAATTAAAAAAATTATTCTATGTTGTAGCGATACCTACAGTTCATTTAATTTAACTGTACAGATCCACTTCTTATTTGTGGAAGGGCGAAATGGACGCCTTCATTATAGCCATCTTTCTCTATCGCATGGATTTCTATCACTTACTTTATCGCTCTCACGTAACGGCCAATGAACCATGGGGACATTCCGACCCTGTAGATGTAGGTAACTGAAAAATATATTTCTTGTAGTTGAAATATTAAATTACCTACTAAGTACCTAGGTAGGTACATTATAACCTACTTAGGTACATTTAATGCACACCTCAGTTACTTTTAATACGTCACAATTACATATACTTACTTATTTAACTATGAAAGTAGGTAGATGTTATAATAGTAAAGTATATAGCAATATAATTAGGTACTAAGTACAGAAAAAATGGTTGTTAATAGCCATAATTACATAACTTATCACTAGTGACTGGCTAACAGAAATCTGCTGCAATTGAATTGTTTATCTACTGTAGTGTCTTGCTGAGGCAAGTAGATAAATTTTCACTTACTTAGCTACTACTTTTTTTTTCTCAGTGTAGATTCTTAATTTATTTAAAAAAATTAATTTATCTCGTGTACATTTTATTTTTAATGTTCAGACAATTTTGCAAATACAAAATGTATGAACAGCACTATCTGTTAGGTATCTGTAAACAATTTGGCATTAGCAATTCTTGTTTTTATCATAGGTAGGTAAGTGTGTCTAATAGACCCAAGGCTTACAGTCTGTTAAGCAATAACAACCACTTTATATTTATACTCTGTACCACTAAACGTGGAAATTACTTCCATATTTGTATACCTACTTACTACGTAGTAGATACCTACCTACCTATGGTATACTGGTCTAAATAAACTTTGTTTAATCCCGTTGATCCATGGTGAAGCCTAACCCTACTTTTTAAGGCTTATAACACATATAAAATTTAGTAAGAATACTTGTCAATTTAGGTAACTATTTAATGTTACTAGTTAAAATTACCATAAATTAAAAAACCACCATTAATTGAAACCATTTTAACGTTTTAAAGTAAATGTCTGTAACACTCTTCATTATATCCTCGTTCACGAATGGCAGATCCTACCGCCTAATTAATAATGTAGGATATTTTATTTCCATAATAATTTTCATACACAGTTAGTAAAACAGTTAAATAA
The DNA here is from genome assembly GCF_000390285.2 of Anoplophora glabripennis. NCBI lineage: Eukaryota > Metazoa > Arthropoda > Insecta > Coleoptera > Cerambycidae > Anoplophora > Anoplophora glabripennis. Next base: position 665,284 of record NW_019416321.1, on the reverse strand, counting down.
ACGTGCGATCCGTAAAACAAAATGGAAATATGTGAGGAATTATTTCCAAGCAAAAATAAATTCGTGTCAAAAATACAGCGATATTGACATAACTATATTTTAAGCCTGTATTATTTACACGAATAAATTAGGCTGTACAATTAAGGCTCTATTACAGTTCAATTTATGACCCAGAAACGTAAATATTTATCATCTGCTATTAAATCCGTATGTAAAACCCAATGTTTACAGCACTACAAGCCTCCCCACGTGTCCAAATACATATTCGGCAGTCTGGGGGCTCTGCGATACCTGTTGGGGCTTGCGACAGACCTTGTATGAGTTGTATGCTGTGTGTGTATGTGCGGTGACGCAACACACAGCTAGCGTAGAGCTAGAACGCGCGGCCACGCCCACCCTGCAATATGGCGTGCCGTGTGATTGGTTGAGCGACGGCGCGGCCTTGACGCCTACCTGCCGTTCCGTGTGTGACAGATTGATAGCTGGCCCCGCCTCCGGCCCCCTTAAAAAATCCGCCACTTGCTGGATTCGGTGGCTGGCTGCACGTGATCCGCTGTCGAACGGTCACGTGGTGCACGCGGGCCGCTTTCACGTGGTGCGTGGATCGGGACTGTACCTTCGTGACGTCACGGCATGTGATAAATGTTTGATAAACATCGAAAATCACACACCATCAATAGAAAAAAAGTAAACTTGATGGGATGTTTACAATCTGTCTGAACAGGTGGCGAAAAAGATGAATGACGCACTGGGGTGTACGGAGCTACCGTAATATATCGATTGGTATATATCAATGAGTCTCTGTGTCAAATTGGGTTATGTCGTGATTTACGCACTGCTCTCGCCGGTAGAACTGAGCCATATACAATTAAAATTTCTTAAAACTAGGTATGTACCTGCAAACATGGTGAATTAAAGAAATACGATTTCAATTAAATATAGAAAATAAGTATACCTATAGGTACCTACACTTGTTTTCTCTTATGAATTACCTACTAGTATAAATACCTATTTATTTTCATGGCTGGTTCTTTGTTGTTTTATTTGTACTAAAAAAAAAATTTTTTTTTCGAACCATTTATGGGAGGCCATCGCCCCTATTACTCCCCTGTGGATCTGCGCCTGCTTTAAAAGGAAGATAGGTAAGTACCTATTATGCTAGTTCAAATCAAGTCAAAAATTTGTCTTGAACATCAATAAGTATCTAGATATGCTCAAAAAACAATTTCAGAGACAAGCTACAAATTAGTAAATGATAATAGATAGATAGATATATTTATTAGTCCAACTAGCGCATTACAGCTTTGCTATGAGATAAGTCAACTCTACATAATACAATATAATTGCATGTTAAAAAAAGGCATATAGGCCGATCTACATTAATTACAGTACAAACAATAAATAAATAAAATAATAAATACAATATGATAATATCGATACAACCTACAACAGATTAAAATAAAAATAAGCTAACAGCTATTGTCAAAAAATTCCCTAGTATGCACAAATTTTTAATAAATATATTTTAGCATTTTTTCTAAATAGATAAAAGTTATTTATGTTTTTCAAATGTTGAGGTAAATGGTTAAATAACCTCAGTCCCAAAACATTGTGAGCTTTCAAAGTCATGCCGAGGCGTTTGAAGGGAACACAAAAATTATGTTTGTTAACTAGTATCATGCCAGTGGACAGATACATTGGTAATAAAACGTTCTTTATTTTTATAAATATATAACAATATTTCGAGGATATACAAACTTTTCAACGAGAGAATACCAAATTCAGTGAATAAAGGGCGGCATGACTGGTTCGGAGGTACTCCAGCTATACATCTGACAATACGTTTCTGGGCAATGAAAACGCTATCTGCCCTACATGAACTTCCCCAAATAATAATTCCATATGCTAACCTTGATTGAACTTGTGCAAAATAAAAGGAAATTAACTGAGGTATTTCTAAAACATCCTTCAAAATTCTAGTTTGATAACACTTTGAATTTAATATATTGGTAAGTTTATTACAGTGACTCCCAAATGTCAAAGTTTCATCTAAAATGATGCCTAAAAACGAAACAGTATTACTTTTCTCGATACTGATATTATTAAACTTTATATTTAGGGAGGATGATATCCGACTTTGAGGTGTATGAAACATTATATAGTTTGTTTTAGCACTATTAAAGAATAAATAATTTTTACTAAACCATCTACATAAATCGGAAATATCTGCGTTTATGTTATTTTGAAGAGATATTTCACACTTATTTGAAAAGAGGAGCGAGGTATCGTCAGCATATTGCGAAACAGATGCACCAGGAATTATTTTTGGCAATTCATTAATATAAATAATAAACAGTATAGGCCCTAG
>NW_019416321.1:631086-662758 GCF_000390285.2 Anoplophora glabripennis | reverse complement strand
AGATCTCTTTAAAATAATATGTGTTTGCCTTATAAACATAGGTCTGGAACGGCACCGTTTTAGAGATACAGGGTGTTGAAGTTGTCAAAAAAAATTGATTTTTTGTTTATATCTCCGGAATCTATTAACCGATCTCAATAAAATTTGGTACATATAATGTATGATAGTAGGCCTTATATTCCCTGAAATATGAGCTTTAAAGGTTCAACCAGTGGTGCACAACTGGACAGGGGTCACCCCCATTTTTACAAAAAACCTACGCCACTGCATTTTTTACATGTCATTGTAACTCATTTATATTTAATGCACAAAATACTTAAAAAAATGTAACTTTAATTTTTTCCCTTAAGAATAACTGTTCTCAAGTTATTCATACCAATACAATCCCCTTGTGGCAGACACTTCTAACGATAATATTACAAGAATACTTGTTTATGTTTAAAAGTAAGTGCAATTTGTAAACACATCAACAAAATTATTCACACTCCTTTCTACACCACTTGTGAGGTAGTGTGCGATATAAACAAAAAATCATTTTTTTTAAAAACCTCAACACCCTGTATCTCTAAAACGGGGCCGTTACAGACCTATGTTTATAAGGCAAACACATATTATTTTAAAGAGATCTACCGACAACTTTTTACTCTACTTTGCATCGAATACGATCTAATATAGTATTATATCACTGTACCTAGGTCTAATCACAATACAAGTTATTTCTTTCTGGCTATTTACCTACTTACCTAGGTATTTTATTTTAGAAATATGTCACGGTCCTTAATACTTTTTTTCATAAAACAGTTGTGGCCCACATGAGTCACTTCAAACAAGTTTTTTCTTACAGAAATATAGATACAATAATAAATTTACTGCTAGTATATTATGTTTGTTTATTTTTCTTTGAAGCACATTTTTGGGTAAATTTCAACATATTCTTTTTTTAATTTCACATAAAACTACAACTTATTGTTGGCAAAATAATGTCATTATGACTGATTTTATGAGATACAAGAGATGACATACTTAAACTTTGTAAGATATCACCCACATTGTATGCATTACTGACGTATTTTATAAGATCATAATATAGAGTAGGATTAAATTTAGACACTTGCCTACGTTATTTTGAATAAGACTAACCAAAGGTCTTTCACTTATTTGGAAAAGAGGGAGCATTAACTCGCAATGGTCTTTCCATAATAACTATCTACTTGGATGCGTAGGTATGAGGTGTAGGTATTGTTCGAATATTTTACCAATAGTTACAATCTTTAATATGATATCTCTAAGAGGAAAAATTAGGTATGATGACTACTAATACGTTAAAAAATACACTTGTTCACAGAAATTTGGAATGGATCAAGCAGTCACAGCAAAATTAAAAGTAATGTAGGTAGGAATGGTTTAACTAGACCTAAGCAGTAGATTCAATAAGCTAAAACTGTAAAGGAGACCTACAACAATAACAAAAGTAAAATCTAAGACAAAACGTGTTTAAAAACATTCTCAAGTCTTAATACTTTTCATTCATTAATGCCTTCGGGGACAATGTTACAAAGAACAATTGCAGTAGTATTAGGTACGTCTATCTAGAATAATCATTCAATATCGACAGACATAATCTGTGAGTATATATTTTTTTTTAAATAAAGCTGACACCTATTAAAATTAGTCAGTTACTAGATTATAATTTTCGGTATTGTTATTTTGGTGTGTACAGATTCTTCCCTTCCCTTAAGTGCTATTCACAATAACTTATCAAACTATATATCTAGCTAGTTTTACCAAGATGACGCTCGTCCATATTTGGAATCACCGATTGACAGTCAAAGCAATTCGCAGGTGCTGACAATTAATTAGTAAGTACGTAAGTATATACATACTTATACAATTCGTGCATAGAATTAGGAATATTACAAGAAATATTGATCAGGAGCTCATACGCAAGCCTGATGTTAATGATGACAGATGAATGCCATTTTCAACAAAATAATGTAGGTATTGATCATGATTAGTATCTAACGAATGCTTAATCAGTTTCTTTGTTAACACAATCATTGTACGTACCTATACCAAACAATGGAAAAATGTTATGTAAAAATGTATGAATATAATGAAAATTGCACACAATAAAAAAAGTGTTGTGTTGTATCTTCAAGGACATTAAGACGGCGCTTTTGACCATTGTAGTGGTTTTAAGAATGATACTAGTTTCGGATCTTGTTGGTTCTAAGGCTGAAGAGTGGTTCTTTCAGTAGCAGTTGAGATCCAATAGCAAAACTTGAAATAAATATCAGGGCTGGTCTGGGGGGTTCGATAGCGAGTCCGCTTCCACGGAGTTAGCCTGAGAACAACAAGGGAAGATCAACTAGCCAAGTCTAAAGAACTGCGCTGTAGGTTTGTAACTAGACTAAGACATATCATCTCGAAAAATAATGATAAATAGTTTTTGATAATTATAGGTATTTCATTTCCTGACAAACTGGATACCCCTAACCATCAGTATGTGTGTTTAGTATGTCAGCATTGCATTTTTACTTGTTCCCAAAGTAATAGGTAAATACTATGTTGTATCTAAATATTTTATTTATTACAATGTTACAAAGTGTAAAACTGAACAAATATTTGACACGAAATGCTTTTGAACAATGTCTTTACTTTTCGTAAATGCTATTATAATAATAATTATAATTCTATAACAACTATAAATAATAGAAACTTGAAGACTTCAATAGATTTTGAATTTACTTAACTCCCTGAGAAGAAATTGCGGAAGTATTCAGTTTAACCGCAATACTATCGTCGACCTAATGAATGATGCTGATGTCAAGGTAGAAGGGTTCTCTAAAGCAATTATAGCGTTAGAAGAGGTACTGGTACTAGGAAGAATTTTCTCAGCTATTTTATTTTTAGGTATTTGTAATAGAATCCTCGATGTAGCCCCCAGCAACGGCTGATGACGCACCATGTCCTTTTATTGTAATTAAATTAGCTCCCGAATCTGCTAACTAAGATACCGAAGATCTTCGGAAACAATGGCCAGTAAACTGCTTCGAATCTGACAATTTCAGAAATTCATAGTTACTAATAAATACTAAATAACTTAAAACTGTTTTACTTAGGTACTTATCCTTTATTCAGTACCTGTACACTTTATTGTCACATATCACAAAACGTTCTGATAATAATAACGCAGTTTATAAATGTTTAATTCAAAAGTCATAAATGAACTTCTTCTGTTTATAACTTTGGATCTAATCAATATTTTTTATGCTCGATGGCTAGTTTTGTAGGTCTTTTGAAGACGAAAAAAAAGTACTTTAACTTTTTCTCGGAAACTATAAGGATTTTACAAAAAAATTTTTCACGATTTTGATTTCATTGCTCATGCTGCATCTATTCCCAAATTTTTTTGGATAAGTTGTGAATCACCTTGTATATTTCCTGGCCTAAACGATAGATCGGAAGTTCAAACCCACAGACGATTTTTTTTTTCTTAACAACAGTTTTACATAAAATAAAATGTAGCTTTTAACACTTTTAAATAAGTATTTTCATTACATTTAGTCACTTTTTCGTTTGTGAAATTATAGTGGGATTTTTCATCTAGTTACAATAGTTATATGTGTTTAACGATGATCTAAAAATTTCACACATCATCTGCGCCATATGCATTGCACCAGTTATTTCAAACTTTCCAGAACCCAACGTCATCGTTAAAGCTGGCACCAAAACATAGTCTAAAGACAAAAAAAAAGTCGGAAATGGGACCGTTCCATTGTGTGCCATTATTTATCCCTTACACCGAGCATACATACACCTTCTTCCTACGGAGTAGCTACATCACCGTCGCAGCTGGTGACCGGTCATTGTTGTCCTAATCGGCCCCGAGATCCGATCGGGTACATGCTACCGGCCTACGCGTCTCATCCGCGCGGACGAGGCACGGCGACCACCACGTTAATATAGGCAGTAAACCTGCCCTTATCGCGTGTCGAGCCCTCATATTCCATACATTATGTCGGTGGCTGGGCTGCGTGTGCGTGCTCCCAGTCAATATTCGATCCTAATTAACATAGCGATCGTACATATAAGGAATTGACAGCTCCCTGATAACTCTCTTTTTCGACGGAATTAATAAGTAGTTAAATTTGAATAGGACGTCGGTTCTGGGTCGTTCTAGGACCGCTTGGTAGAAATAAGTAAAAGCAAAATAAATGATAATAAAGAGAATTTATTACACGACTTAAACCGAGAATTAGTTCATTGCGATCTAATTTATCTATAATTAGGTCAAAATAATAATTGAAATAAAAAAAACTGCATTTAGAAAATTTCCTGCAAATGTACCTAATAATCGTTACACTGTAAAAAAAATTCATTCAAATTCACTCAATTTTACTTAATAATGTAGCAATTTCTATCCACACCCGGTTGAGTGAAATTTTCACTATTAGTATGAGTACAACTAAAATTTTAGTGAAACTATTGCAACAGAAGTGAGTGAATTTTACTAAAATACGAGTTACCGCTAACTATCAAGTGAGTGACTTTTGACTTTATTCTGAGTATGCAAAACCAATTAAGATTTGGCTTTCTCTCTATTACTCTTTGAGTAATTTTGTATGAAAACTTCCAAGGGGGGCGGTACCCCAGAGCCCCTACCCACCAGACGTTGCTGCTTCCATTTCATTAATATCTGGGGTGGTTTTGCACCACTTGATATTCTATTTAAATTTTAATTTAAATATCATTGTATTAAAATCATAAACTACTAAACTGTCATAGTAGTTGAAGAAGAATTGGTTAACTGATCGGACGAATAGATTGCCATAACCTATATTGTACGTTACAGATACGTAAGGAGGTACCTATAGGTAACAATTTAACTATCCGTTTATTTAACCAAATATTAATGGAGACACAATATATTATTATTTTTAATTATTAGAATCAAACCAATTTTCATCAAAATAACCAGATTAACTGGCACTTATCCAGCACTACACGCCATACACCATGCCACGAGATGATGTAATGAGGACGATGGGAATAGACAAATACAACACACGACAACCATAGAGGAAGGGGTGGGGTCACTCAAAAATGAGGACATTTACCTACTCCGATTTAGCTAGTGTACCAAATACTAGTATATCTGCAGAATTTATTTAGCGAGTACCTATACTGTAGTGAATGTACTCAGTTTTAGTTGAAATATTATCACAAATGGGTAAAATTATCAAAATGCTCAATATTGAGTGAAAATGTACTCAATAACTTCACCCAATGAAATCATTCCGTACCTTTATTGCTTTCACTCACACCAATTTTTTACAGTGTATCTACGTGAAACGTCATGTTAGTATTAATGATCACCGATATTATCTATTTAAGTAAAAGCGAACATAAAAAATAAACAAAATTTTTAAGCAAACTAAAAAAAATCGGTACTTATTTTGATAAACAAAGCATATTAAATTTGTCCAGCTGTTATTTAAATTTTGATCAGTATTGGTTACAGAACCTCAGACACAAATTAAAAAACAGCACACCATTGTAGCACAGAGTTAAGTATAGTCTTTCCGAAGTAAGTTGAACATGTATAAAAACGCCTAGCTATAAAATGTAATGGGTTTCATAAGCGTTCCTAAAAAAGTTTTCTGCTAATTGTAAAAAATTATAATAATTTGTATATAATGTGTTTCTATTATATCACCACAGTAGCGTAGTCGGCCGAGCATGCGGTGGCAAGCATTTCTTGGTCAGACTTCCTATTCTGGTCCGGGTTCGATCCCTGGTGTCGGCACTGGCAATGTCGATGGATGATGTGTGTTTGTCCGCGTTTCTTAAAGTGTAGCCCCCTTCCGCACAGCCTTTGGCTTTGGATTTGGGGATTTTCTCATTTCCGAGGTGTGTTTTATGTTTTATATGTTCATTTGACCGCCAACATATTTTAATTACCTATTTATGTCCTCAAACAATTTTACAATTTTATTATATTGATGGTAAATTTCGTTTTGGTCCGTTTCAAAAGGTCTCCAAAGTGCCATGTTGTAATAATATTAGTAAACAAAATATCCTTCTTAATTTTCCCCCTCGGAATTAGTATATGAACGATTAATAGAAGGAACCTATAATAAATTAAAATTACCTGAATCACACCAAATTCCACATTGCTGCACTGCACTGCTGCTGGGCCATACGTCGACAACTGAATTTATGACCAGGTCGACCAGTGCGGCTGTGTTTGTGCCGCGTTTGCCCGCGCGCTCATTCTTTAACTGGGCGACCAGACCTGTATGTGGGTATAGCTAAATAAATATGGGAACAAGTTTTCAAATATTTCAGTGCCGAGTTGCTGCGTCAGCGACCGAACCTGGTACATACTGCCAACCTCTTAATTCTTCAATTGATATCGGAAAGACTATACAAATTGTGTTTTACAATACTATTCCTCGAATCTACAAGTTGTTGGTAATAATCGCACAATTGTAAAAATAATCACAATGTATATAGCAAGTTTTTACTCGATTTGTGCCTACAATGACAATATTTTTTCCATGAAGATAAAGACAGGTATCCCAGACTCAACATCACACTCTGTGGTTGCCACTTGGGATCAAAATTTTGGACCTACTTACTCACAAAAATCAACGTCTACTGAGATATAGTACAGAGTATTATGCAACATTTTTATTCCAACTCCAAAATTGTATTAGCTAGAGACTTCTTATTTGATGCACGGTTTTTTTTTAATACATTGTGGAGCTATACCAATTGAACTAAATTTCTAAAAAATACTATAACTTGTTAATGCTACAAATCATTGAAACATATTAGTTTATAGCAGGACATTATACTATAAGATATGCCACCTTGCATGAAAGCTTCACATACTTTAAATGTCTTCAGAAAACTATATCTATCACTTCAACTACCTAATATTTTATTATCTTGTCCTAAGGTGCCACATGCAATAAAAGAAAATTAAATGAGGTTCTAGATAGTTTTACTGCTTATTAATGTAGGAATAAAGCAGTTTCAATTTATTACCCCATAAAAGACTAATCAAATGCAACGTGATATGAGAAATTTGGTAGGTACTTGGGTGCATCCATATAAAGTAAAAAATAAACTGTAATCCTGTACAGAATAATATTTATCACAACAGAAATGGAAAAGAGTAAATATCCATAATTTTTTAAAACATAAGTATATGAAAAAAATTAACACCTCGTTACATCACTGTTATAAAAGCTATAATTCTTGCGGTATTTGTCGAAGATTTTTTTTTGGTAAATCTAATTTTCTTGAACACCAATGTAACAAAAATTTCTGGAAACTATTTGTAAAGTAAACGAATTTTTTAAGTGATAATAAAATTATTTCTTTATTGAAATCGTTGGAAATGTGATATAGGATCGATGTTGAAAAATATTTTATTAGGTATATTTACATAATTATTTATCAAAATTAGACAAACAGTTTTTTCTTTAAGATCTCTAGAGATCGATATTTTCGAAACTTAAAACTAAATTATGGTAGATTTGAATGCTACTAGTAAATTACTGAGCAGATTTCACATTAAAATATAAATAAGATATCTCCAAAGGCCCTTAAGATATCTCAAATAATTTGATATTTCACTCCCTCATTATTTTTTAATGCCTTGAAAATATATAGATTTTTATTTATGGAAAAATTCTACTTTGCAATAGTAATTCTTGTCCCTATTAAATACGGATTTCTTAAAATGTTATGTTCTATAGATTCAGCGATTTATCACGTCAAAGTACAAGAAACAAGATGAACATATTTTATTTAGACATGTGTTTTTATGAGGCGGATTTTTCCCGGGCGCAATCGTGAAGGCAAAACGATATCATTTAGCACCACGCGGGTGATTAAAATCTGGACCACCGACGTTCAATTAATCATAAATTAGTGTGCACGATGCCCGCCGTGGATTCCTAGCGCTGTTCCTCGAAATGATGGATTGATGTGTGTGATCCCTTGATCTTAATCGTGTTTTGAATAATTTTACATATCTATGACATCAAACCTCAAATAATAATACGGATGAAGTCGAGATAAAGCGGGCTTACCTCATCGTTCGTTGGCTAATGCGGAATAATACATTTATACGGCTTTGATTCGAACTTTTCATTCTCCTACTTAGTAGGTGTGATAAATGGTCTTAGATAAAAAAATGTTGTGCTTTATCACGCGGTGTGATTTCCTACAATTTTTCAATGACAGTGCGCGCCTTTTAAGGTAGTTGGAACAAGGAAGTGGGTATGGTAACTTTATTTTTACGGGACTTTGTGTAGTCGAAATAGTGCAGCACCGTAAATTCTCCAAATTACTGAAAGTAAACTTAACGAGATCCATTCCCAAAAGAAAAATGTTATAATGTGGAATTCAATTTGCCGTCGGTAAATATGCCGAGCATTAAAACTACATGCAGAGATTTGAAAGACTAAAAGTTGTTTTTTCTAGAAGAATAAATACTGACGTCTTACTTCATCATTTAACTCGGGAGTTACTTCAAATACAGGGAGAACCGGAATTTTCACTGAAATCCCCATGTATTGCCCGCAAAGCGGCAAACAGGATTTTCGGACGCCTCCTTCATCACGCCAACTTCAACGGACGCTTGAGGGTGTAGATGTCATGCTAGCCAATTTTCCTCTGATGACGAGGTATATTCCGGAAAATGTGGGAAACAATCTAATTTATTTTGTTGCTTTCTTTCACTCTGATACATCATCGAATGCAGTAAATGTATTTTTGTGGACACTTGGAGTATGGTTACTCTTGTGCCAATAACACTGTCTTTGAGGCTTTGCCTTGCCTAGTAGTGGTGAGTACTTGGATTTATAATCTGCTTTATAGAATGCAAATGGTAATAAATATAGAGCCTTCTACTCGTACCGGCCAAGTTCAGTTCCTGGTTATTGAACTTCATGCGGTCACGGTCGACGTTCAATCACAGTCCTTGAAGGGTCCCCAGAGCTTCTGTAGTGAAGTCCGCTTTAGGTTTAGGCCTCTATGGCCCCTCTCTCTCTCTCTCTCTCTCTCTCTCTCTCTCTTAGGTGAAACTGGGTTAATTTTTTATTTTTGCAGGGCATCGTTCGCGATTGTTATGCCGGCAGCATCGGTCTCCAATGCTGTTGTCTGCTGCAACTCTAATGTTTGCATGCGGCTGGGAACTTCTTTGAGAATTTCAGCGAAAATTTCACAATAGTATTTTTCAGCCAATTAAAGGCCTGTATTTTGTAGCGTTACTATAGCAACTAAGAAAATTTTCGGAAATTTTTCTCTTCTTTGGGGTAAGGAGCATGAAATTACACTGGAAATTTTTTGACATTTATAAATGAAATGACATTTATATTTAACTTCAAATTTATTCTATCATAATTTAATAAGTACAAATCATTTATAAATAATTATTTACCAAGTATGTACTTTTAGTAGTTTTAATTAAAGCGTCCAAATGTTGCTGAAATTCCTCAGCCACGTCTTCTTTTCTTAATGGGGAATAAACAAGCACACATTCACTAAAATTTATAAAATGTCTATGTTTCAAAAAATAAATGTAGTACTTTGAAACAATCTTATTCTGCTGTGATCCACGAAGAGCTCCATATTTCTTACACACAAGAAGCAAATGATTTTTAATAATCCCAAACAAGTTTGGCGAATAAATTTCTGGCCTATATTCTTGTAATAAATACATTAAAAATTTTAGGTTCCGATGATACATTTTAATTTCACTAACTTTTTTGCAAAACTTGCATAAAACGTATTTCTCAAACCGCTCCATTTTTCAATTATACAACACAACGATTTTAAAGAAAATGGTCAAATAACGATAAAAGTCACGATTACCTTGTTTGACATAGATTCCATGGGCTTCTTAATAATATATACATATGAATTTTATTGATATTACATAGTGCTTAAGGTTCTTTGTAAGAAAATATATTTCTACCAACTTTAGTAAAATGAGTATGTGGAAAACTGAGGGATTGATCTACTATCGACTTATTTTTTATTATTTTGCTTAACTAAAGTCTGTTAGTTGTATTTTATTTAACCTAATGTTATATGTATGTAAGTTACTTTGATTATATTGTGAAATTTTCTTACCGAATACCACTCTAGCTTCAATTAAAAACTGGAAATTTTTTCTTGCACACGAATATTTTTTAGAAAATTCTCCCTCGTCTTCGACTTGGGAGAATTTTCAAAATATTCGTGTGCTCGAAAAAATTTCCAGTAATAATTGAAGCTCTAGTGGTATTATAAGTGAAATTTTTCGAAATATAGTCGAAAACCTCATCTCGCGAAAAGATGAATTTGGTCAAGCTTGTCCACGAGAGCTTTGGAAGTTTCGTTATGAACCGATTTCCGTTATTGGAGTTAGCTCTAAAGATAAAGTGAATTTTATATTTATTAAGATACAAGTGGCTGTTAAGGAATCGATACTGTAAGGAAACTGCTGTAGTTGAAGTCGTCATCGTTGTTCTTAAAAGTTTGATTCAAAATATCAAGCAGCACGATCGACTGTTTATGCCACCGCAATGGAACCTATTAAACCGATAGGCATTCACTTCACCTTTGTCAGATTTTTTTTTTTCGGGGATCCTACAGCTTTCTTTGCCGCTTCTCGCATTTCAGTCTCCATCTATCTTTGCTCTCCCACTATTTATCTTCTATACCTCTACACTGTAAAAAAATTGGTGTGAGTGAAAGCAATAAAGGTTCGGAGTGAATCCATTGAGTGAAATTATTGAGTACATTTTCACTCAATATTGGGCAATTTGACTCCTACTGATTATATTTAAACTAAAACTGAGTACTTTCACTCAAATACCTTAAATAAATTCTTCACGTAAACTCGTGCTTGGTGAGCTTGTACCGAAATCAGAGGAAATGTCCTCATTACTGAGTGAGTTTAGATGTATATTAATTTCGAGTAATTTGAATGGCGCCGTGAAGGTGCCACCACTTATATATTGCTTCTGTAATCTCGACCACAGTTGATAGGGGCCCGTTAGATGCTCCAGAAAAGCGTGATCACCAGGAAAACAGGCCTTAGCCGGCGCGGCGGGTCTCAGCTGGTGGGTCTCAGCCAGGACAGGAGAAGGCCCCGCGAAGTGAATTAATTTCAACACTGTATATCCTAATTAATCATTTATGGGTGATTTATTTTTGCACTCAGTATTTAGTTAATTAAAAACCAAGTCTGAATAAAAAATGACTTAATAATAGTTAAATCATATTAGAGAAAAAGCCAATTCTAAATGGGTTTTATATACTCAGAATTGAGTCAAAAGTCTCTCAATTGATAGGTAGTAGAATGTGAGTAAAACTCGCTCATTTCTGACGCAATAGTTTCACTCAGTTGTACTCATACTAATAGAGTGAAAATTTCACTAAACCGGGTGAAATTGATACATTATTGAGTAAAATTGAGTGAAATTTGAGTGAATTTTTTTTAAAGTGTATCAAGCATCATACGCTTTACTCCTCTTTCCCATGATATTTGCGGTCTTCCTATTCTTCTTCTATTTTTTGGTGTACATTGAGAAGCCCTCTTTGGACAACGATCTCCATCCATTCTCATCACATGACCACGCCATATTAATTGTTTTGTTTCATTATAGACTGTATTATATATTCTTCCCGTTTTCCGCTTAATTTCTTCATTTGGTACACGCTGCAATCTAGAAACTCTACATGATCTCCGTAGATAGTCCATTTCTACTACCTCTACCTTCCTTCTATCATTTTCCGTCATTTGCCAGCATTCCGAACCATATATTAAAATCGGCTCTACGATTGAATTGTAAATTTTTATTTTTGTTTGTAATTTTATTATGTTCGTATGTATCAGGTTTAGTATTTCAACAGCAGTTCTTGCTTGTTCCACTTTATGTCGCATATCTTGCTTTGTTGTTGCTTCTTTGGAAATGAGTTCCTTAAGTATTTATAATTTATGCATGGTTTAATATCATGTGTGAGATACTCAGCGAAATAGCTAGCTTAGCTAGCTATCTTCTGTTGCCAATCCACAGGAATATACGGGTCATAATTTTAGATAGTCATTTGCAATCTATGCTTATAGATGCAGAAGGAGATGTTTTAAAATTGAAGAGGCATGGTGGCTGAAAGTTATCATCGACAGTGGCAGAATCAATTCAACACAAGGTTGAGACATTCGAATGAAATTTTGCGCAAAGCGCTAGATGAAGAAGCAGTCTCAAACAGCGCAATTGCTGCTATTGAATACTATCTACTACTTCGACAATTCTTGAAAATGAAATGAAAATTGTATAAATCACAAAACTAATGCGTACACAGTTTAAAGATGAATAATGGATAAAATACTAATGTTCTTACTGACAGACCTTTTACTGCACGGATTCTTGTAAGGCCCATTTTTTACACTACAAATTATATATAAAACTGATGCGATTCTAGATAAAATTTATTACGAAAACAGTTTAGATGTACTATTTCCTTTCTCATACTTAACTATCTACTTAACTATCTACTTGACGCGTCATTGACGTATTTTTTCGTTACCGCCGGAGAGATCTCCCCGATCGCCGCACAAAACCCGATCGAGCCCTTTCTTTCCGTAATTAATTTATTTGGGGTGACCGTACAGGGATTCGGTTTCATCTCATCGCAACTTATCCTTGCGGCGGCGGGCGGCGCGAGTATGTTGTATGTGGATAAAATGAATGGGCGCATTGTTAGGCCGGAACCGCAGGAACGGAACGGAACGGAACGCTGCCATTTATTCCCGCGCTTTAATTACTTCCAATCTTCTAGCAGTCATTAATCACCGATACGGCCGCCGCTCGCCGCCGCTTCTCGATGGCCCGTCCGCCCCGTGTGCAGTAGCGCATCCCGAAAAAAATCCAGGGGTCCCGGCAGGTATCCGGAGCGATTTGAATTTGAATTTTCAAGGCCGTTTGTAAGACAAACCCATTATACTGTGTCAATAGGCATATTATTTAATGCAACTTTTGCAGCATGTATGTAGGTATTTCTTTCCAAACATTTACCTAAAATACTTAACACGTCCTTTTTTATTATTTTTTTGACTTAGTTTTTTGCAAAAAACTATAGTTCAAAATCGCACCAGAATCACCGTGCCGAAAGACAACAAAAGGCATAAAAAATTCCAGTTCTATGCGATTAAATCTAGTGTTCCTATTACACTGGAGAGACTAGCTAAGACTACTGGCCGTTGTTGGCACTGCTGTCTTATCAACACAAAATAAGATATGGCAGAATTGTCAATCGAAATCCAGATTTTGCAAGTTCCTAATTTTGAATCTTTCAGTAAAAACGTCATTTCCCCATTTCATTACCTTTTTGAGAAAATCCTATAAAACATAATAAACAAAAAATGTGATTGTGCTACTTATTTATTGATTTTATTTTATGAGTTTATGTTTGTACAGTGTTTTTTATAATGTGTTTATTGTTTTGTAAATACAGGAGCCTATAGGTATGGAGAAGAAACTACTTTTTTACCCCAATGCCATTGGCGTAATTGTAATTTAGTTCTAAATCCTAATTTTACTTTTCCTGAACATTTTTATGTAACCACGGTAATTACTTGCTGTCTTAAATATGAGTTTTACGATAAAAATAACAGTTAAAGATCAGATTAAACGAATTTTATCATGATAGGTAAAAATACGAGATCATATGAGAAAAATTTATTAGACAAACAGCATTGTTTGAAGTTTTTTTAGAATTTCTAATAATGCATAGACGACTGTGGGTTATTTATATTTCTGTTTTATTATTTTATTCGCACAAACTGGAACAACCCGTTTAGCATTGTTTTATAGAATTTTACTTGAAAATTCCCTTTACATAAAAAACTGAAAGATATCAATGTGTTGTTAAAATTTGTTATTTATTGATAAGTTAGAAAAATGTAAAGACAAAATAAGTTGTAAATCTTTAATAGTCTTTTCCAAATTCGTCTATTGACTGCATTTGTATACTGTTTGTATTTTATGTATTATTTCTTTCTATTTTATCTTCATATTAAAAAAAATTGATTAAAATTTAGGAGTAATAATTTGTGATATATCGGACAATTTCTAGAAAATGTATAAATATTTACAGGACTGTTTAAAAAAAAATAACAATATTGGGGAGAAAAGAAGCTACAATGTAAGCCATTTTCGTAGAAAATTTAAGAAATTTTGGGGTACCTATACTTTTATGGCAAAAGAAAGAACGAGAGTATATTTATCTCTATTTATTATTTATTTATATCTAATTTATTATAGTAAAATTGAATACGTCTTAAAAACGCAATTTGTTGGTTAACAATTTTTCTATATAAATTGTAGTCAACAACAATTATGCAAATTTTTAATATATATATTTTTTCTTTGATCAAATTCTATTTATACCAACTATTTTCTAAAAAAAACCCACATAGTAGACATTTTTTTTCTTAGGAGTTTCAGGTATAGAGCAAGCACTTGTATGCCAAGATTTCCTTATTGTTCTGTTCGTAGTGATCCTGATTTTGCAAATTAAAAGTAAAGAAATATTTTCCTTGTGTGTAATACTTTTTGCTGGGGGGGGACCGCCTAGCCGGGTGTCTTGGCCGGTGGATTTCGATCTGCCGAGGTAAGCATCACGGATGCAGGCTGGAATTTGGATGGGTGACCTAAGGCAGGCTCGGGGACGTGGCTGAGGCAGCCTACCAGAGACCTGGGTCGCTCAACATTTTCCGCATGCGTGTGGCCCCCGATAAATGGTAATGAGAAGAGAGCAAAGAAAATCTCTGTAACTCAAGACCATGCTATCATACGTAAACTGTACGAGACTTTGCCACCAAGCCACCCGTGTAGTAAATAGGATGGTTTGAATAAAAGTACTCGAGTAATGAAGGAAGGTGTACAAGAGGCCTAATAAGGCCTAAGTGCCGCGGTGGAAAAACAATTCCACCACCCTCCGACATACATACATACAATACTTTTTGCTGAAAATTAAACAAACATGTATATTTTACCCTAGAATAAATAATAATAAAGCAAAATAAGGCAAAATTTTAAGCGAATTGGAATTCTCTGTACAACGTAGCAACTAAAGAATAACTATAGTCAGAAATTTAGTTTAGCTATGTTGATTTTGTGAAAATATATCCCTTAAACAAATTTAAATTTCCATTTGAATATTATTGAATTAAAGACAAAATTTGTATCAGTATCTATCCTTTCCTTCCTTGGTGTATTTCTATATTTTAAGTACAATTTGAGAAATAAATAAATTTATATTGTTTCTTTCTCGTGCCTGGCTCCGGCACAATTAATTTTGGAAAAAATGGTGTTTAAATACGTACACGGTCATATAAATTCCACTAAACACACATTAGACAATTTGTAGTACATAACTTTTCAACGATATTTCTTTCAATTCACGTCTCATCGTTTGTATAAATTTTATTTACTATACAAATATATTTTTTTAATTATAAGGCGTGTTCTTTATCAAATGGGCTAAAATTAAAAAATATATATCTGTTTAACTTAGTTCTTTCAATTTAATACAAATTTTATGGTCTTATTAATAACTTTATATTTGGGTGGGTACTATTACAGATTATACATATAAAATAGAAATAGTTTACTTATTTATAGTTTTCGTTTTCTCAGTTTTATATTTCAAAATGTTTAATTCTTGAATAACTTCATATAAATCTCGTAACTCCTTTTTCACTTTAATAAATAACAGTAAAGTATGAAAATGTCAAGGGTTTATACATACCCATAAAAAAATTCACTAAAAGGCCAAATTATACGAATGACTTCACATCTTATCTAATAAATGAATAAGTATCTCACTCTAGAGTGTGACTTGATTTAAGATTTATTTTGCTACAGGCCATTACCCTTTAAAAAATTACTTAACTATGAGATCATAGATTATATATTCTAAATTAAAAGTAAGTTATTTTTTATTTTACTCTTACAAAATTAATATGTGATTTTTTTGTTTTTTAATCTACACTTTCATTTTATATTTAAACGACATTTGCATAATGAAGATCCTTTAAATGACAACTTTAAATGAAGTTCTTTTTAATTGGGTGCAAATTGGGTGCTAATGTGGAAATGAGCATTTTGCTTAATTAACTCAAGAATTTAAAGACATATTCGACATACCGATATTTGTTTTTTAATAATAGATACAATTTTTTACAGAACGGTGCTTAAAGCTATATTGTGTGTTACGCTTTAAACATATTTTTGGGTTGCTCTAATAATTTTAATTAACGTTTTATATCTTCACTTTTTGAATAGTTATACCCATCTGTTTTTTATATCAACTGTGAACTTTTCGTTCTAATTTGTAATTATTTAATTTATTAATCAGCTGTCGTTGCATTAGTATTTACAACAATAGTATAGTATCAATTGTCAAAATATAACAAAAATGTTCTGCTGTATTCCAGGAACGTTATTTACCTGAATTGTAGGTAATGCATACAGGGTGCTCTAAATAGCTATAAGATATTCGAATCAATTTGGTACACATTGTAAGGGTAAGACCAGTTAAAATACGTGCATAAGCCTATTCTTGACTGGATTTTGAGATTATGAAGCTATAAGGTTATTGGGGAATTTGGGTTTATGGCTCAAGAAGCACGTATGGCTCAAACATACTGTGTTTCATCGCTTAAACGCGCATAAGTCTCTTTCTTACGGGGTTATGAGTGTCGGGGTTATAGGGTTTCGAGGTTACGGGGTTAATGGGTTATAAGATTATAGGGTTACAGCAGTTGAGTGGATGGATAGAGGATTTATTGGGTTTTTGGGCACATTTTTTGAGGTTATGAAAAATCTTGACGTGATGGGGTTAAATGGACCCAGGATTCGGATTCAGCGACCCCGAAAACATATGGTAGACATAGTCAGACCCAGTAGTAATTTTTTCGATTTTTGTGTAATTTTTAAACCTTTGATATCTCTTCATCCTGGAGTACGGAGGATCTGTTACCCTATCTTTATTTATTTATTTATTTATTTATTTATTTATTTATTTATTTATTTATTTATTTAAGTTATCCTAGCATGAGAAAACTAAGACAAACCACAAGAATTTCGAAAAGCTTCATCAGCCGCACCAAAGAAAGTGTAATTTCTTCTCCATATTATTTCATAGCTCAGTCTCTTTTTGCTTGTACTAGTAGAGATGTTAACTTTTATATGATTATTTTCTCTTTTTTACAGATGAGTTATGTTTTACCAGAAAAGGAGTCACTAATTTTCATAATAACCTGTCAATTAGTATTTACTAGTTTGTATGTTTTGACGTGTCTTATATCTGATATTGTGATCTACTGGACTAATATCTATCTATTTATCTATCTATCTATGACGACAAAAGCTTCAAGTCTATCCCTTGAAAGGCATTTTCAACATGAATTGAAAATTAAAGTGTGCATGGATGGTATTAATCAATGACTATTTAAATGATCCAGCAAGATGTCAATCTTGCTGGACCATTTAAATGTCTCAGTTGATGTCAATTTGATTTATTTTTTGAATATTTTGCAGAATCTACTCGAAAATTTACCACTAAACCTCTTTGGAAAAATATACTTTATGCAAGATTTTTTAATGAAGTTAGTCACCCAGAAAAATGGATCGGTAGAAGACAAAATGTAGGTATTCATATCGTCGCCACAAAGGTCTCCAGATTTAAATCAGATTAGGTACCATATTAAAAAATGCATTTTAATTTCCTTATTTGCCTTACAGTAAACGGTGCAGCAGTAAGCGGTCAACATTTCAAAAACCAGTTGTAGAAACAGCTGATATTACTTTTTATTTTACTTATTATTATTATCATCTAACTTTTTTTGGACCTTATCTAATAAGGACTGTAAAGATTGTATTGTGTTCTTACACTGAGATAAATCGACAAATACGAAAGTTTTGTTAAAATAGTCTGTATTGTAATAGTCATTTTTCCTATTACTGTTATCATAAGCCAAAATTAATAAAAATTATTTTACTTCCTCAAGTCTATGCTTTACTGGAACAAGAACATTTTCTTAGCATTTCTTCCACCAAAAGTACCTAGATAACTTACTGCATTAAATAATAATCGACATTAGTTGAGATCTAATTAATTTTAATTAACGGCTAAAAATAATTTACTTATGGCTATGAAATAATTTTTTTTAAATAGTACAAGATAGACAGCAGGTTTGTGTTCAACACTGCAACAGGAAGAATGCTTTGCCCGTTTTTCATATAATAGCGTATCATATTATGTCAGTAATATAATAATAACTAAACAAAAACTTTGTGTGCTGCATATACATTATATGTTAAAGTAAAACACGAAGGATGGTGAGATTGTCCAATTAATATCTTGTTTTTTTATCTGTAACTTTTTAAATATGAGGGGAAATTTTAATGACCAAGTTAATAGCACATAATTCTAACAAAAACTAAAATAAAAAAAAGGAAATTTACTTGTATTGTCATAAAACTCGTAATCCTAAAATGACAATCTAACCGTGATAAAAACTTTTGCTAGAGTTAAATATTGTATTGGATGTGTCGCAATAAGAAGATGGTATTGCAACAATAACTAAAACGTTACAAAAGAAAAACTTTTTAACCACTATTGGGCTCCTTCAGTAAATTATTTTTGTTTATGTCAGAAGCGTAACCTTTCTAGAGCTCATTTAACGCAGTTATTTAGTTAGGGTTAATCAATTTTTACTTATAGCTAAAAGATATTTCCCTAATTGGAGGAACGTGAGTTCATTCAGTAGCAAAAACTAGAGTCTCAAAAAATAATATTTACCTAATTATTTCAAACATGTAACATAGCCTTCATAAATGTTTACAAGCTACGTGACAGTCGAGCTTAGGTAATCAAACGTTGAACGATTGGCACCGAAAATTCCCTAAATTTCAGCGTCACCAGTATCCACATAAACAATCAGTTCGTTATTTCAATCCTTATTTCTTTTTGGAATAGCACTGACACTTTTTCTTCCTTGCTATTTTTAAACAAAGCGTTTTTTAACTAAGGTATATTGACATAAATTGAATTGATCTTACCTCAGGGATTTCACGTAGCTGTGTAATCAATGCTTCCTGAGACACCCTGTATATAAAGCCAAAAGTCGCTATTTATTGCATAAAGATTTCCAACCTTCCAAATATAGGCACTATGGTTAGTAACAGAATGGGTGTTTCTTATTTTTAAAAAAGTACAAAATTTAAGTTAAAAGTATAGTATACCATACCCACACCTCAGCGATTTAGTTACAATAATGTAAATTCGACCACCCCTTGTAGTTAAACCCTGTTCCATTGATTTAAAGTGTAAATGTATATTTCCCTGCGTCTTCCACCCACGCGAAACAGATCTGGAAGACATCCGCCTCCTATAACAAAGTTAATTCATTAGGCGTTTGTAATTCGCCCGGATAATCGTAACTCTGCACCAGCTCCACCACTGCCCTTTCGGATGGTACAGATGGTTGCCTTGTCGCGGTCGCGGGCCCTGGCGATATCTTCCCCATTTCCAGCTTGCCAACCCGCAGGCAGCCCTCACTCAACTTCAGCGCAGTACGGGATATATATGATGCGGTTCGGAATGCTGAACGCAAAATATTATTTGTTGAATGCGGTTTGGAATTTCGGGAGTTGGGGCGCTAAAGCTAATATAATGATTTTTGCCCCATTGTTCGAAATGAAACGCGTGGAATGTTTCAATGCGTTGGCGACACTGTTTTTAAATAATCCAGGGCGAGGGTGTTATGGGAATTTGTTCCTAAAATGCGCACATCCGTATATTCCTAACATTTGTGATATTGACGTTGGAATAAAAATTATTTTTAAAGAAATAATACCATGCAGGATGGCAAAAAGTAGTGTATAACAAACTTCAAGGGCTGGGCTGGTACACTGAGGGAAAAATCTTGCTTGAAACTAGTAGAAAGTGTCCCGGAAGCGGTTGAAAAAGATGTAAATGTGAATCCTTGTAGACTTTGAGGAAAAAGTTGTCGTGAATGTATATTCAAACAGGCCTAGTTTTCGAGATGTAGGATGTCCAATTTTTTTTAATAATATCATAGAAACATGACCCTTTATCGATGTTTGTTGTAAAATAATGAAACTTAGACTGGTGACTAGACTATATTTATACCGCACGGTGGCGTTCTGGGATTTCTATTTTCAATAACTTACCCAATTTATATAACATTTTTTCCAATTTACTGTATTTTTATATTTTCAACTGTTTTCGAGATAACAGACGAACATTTTTCATCAAATGGAAACTGGAATTGTGGGAAGGGTACAAGCTACAG
Organism: Anoplophora glabripennis; assembly: GCF_000390285.2. Classification (NCBI taxonomy): domain Eukaryota; kingdom Metazoa; phylum Arthropoda; class Insecta; order Coleoptera; family Cerambycidae; genus Anoplophora; species Anoplophora glabripennis. The sequence goes on along the minus strand of NW_019416321.1, from coordinate 642,363 downwards.
CACTTAGGCCTCATTGGGTCCTTTGTACATCCTCCCATTAGGAGATCAATCTGTTTGAGCCGTTAACCAAACCATTAAAGAGAAAAAGGTGGTGACGTTTCTCAGGGGGATCTCTTTAATATAGGTCATAGAAGGACAACGTTTTCCCAACAAGGATTCTCTCGTTGATGAGACGGCAGTGCATTCACATAGCACATGTAGTACTGTCTCGTCTTCCTATTCACAACCCCTACAAAGAGGTGTTTTACACTTCCTCATGTAGTGAAGATATTTCCTTAGCCAACAGTGTCCAGTTTGAATAGCTGTCACCAGGCGAAAATTTGACCTAGACATGGCCAGGTATTTTTTGGCTGTATCCTTGCTAGGGTATTCTAGGAAGTCCTTAGCAAATTAATTTCATCCCACCATTTCATAAACTCATTTCCTTAATAATAATAATGGTTTCCTTAATAATTTCAACAAGTGTTGACAGCGTAAACACACTGGAGGAACCGAGTCCAAAAATATTGAGACCCGATGCACTCCTGGCTAGCTTGTCAGCTCCTTTATTGCTATTGCATAGCTCGTGTCCCTTGACCCAGCACATAAGCTGTTGGAAACTGACGCCACGACCGGTGCCTGGTGGCATTCCCGTACTGACTTAGTCATTATCTTATGATTACGTAAAATCAGTAATGTTTGTTTACTGTCTATGTAGATTCTGATGGTTTTACTCGTAGTGTGCCTACGAGCAATTTCTTTGGCGGGTATGGTTATACCTGCTAATTCCTTTTATATCACGGTAGCATGCCTATCCATTGCCCACTGATATCTAGAATAAATTCCACATCCTGCACCTTCCTTCCTTTTTTATCCGTCTGTGAAGACGTTAATTACCTACATCCTCAGTAGCGGTCTCCTTCTATCTCCTAATGAGTACTGTATAGGGTCTCTCGAACGTAAACTGGGGAGGAATTCTGTCAGCTTCTGCCTGCAGAAGGAGCGTCTTCCTGACGACTCCTTTCCGTAAGCAACTCCTAACTTCTCCATATGCTACAACCGGTTTGTAACCAACATTCTTCAGGCATGTTTCGCCCAGTTGCCAAAGCCACTTCTCTGAGATAGATACTCGGAGGTGGCAGACACAGCATTACCTCCAATTATGCTCAGACAAGCAATCCTTTGTACCTGTCTGAGCTTTTGTTTAACTGTTGTCTTAACTTTCGGCCACCAGACGACACCCCGTAGGTTAACATTGGTCGCACAATGGTAATGTATATCCACATGACCACCTTTGATTTCATTCCCCAGGTTTTACCAACGATTCTTTGGCGCTGCTCATAGGATATGTATGCCTTTTTTAGTTTCCTTCCAAAATGAAGATTCCATGTTAGGTATTTCACGTCCCATGCAAGGTTTAATCAAAATAAACGTACCTATCTAAAGTTATTTTTGCAGAATGGATCAAATTTATGACATTAATGACGATGGGGTAGATGGAAATGATGATGATGACGATAATGATCAAGATGATGATGATAATGATAAATTTGATAACCATAAAGATGACTGTACTTATTAGACCTAAATATTACTTTATTATTCTAGATGCTACTAGTTTTTGTTGCATTTTAAATAATAGTTTAAGATTTTCTGTTAAACCATCGGCACCATGGGACAGAACATGATATTCCAATATTAGGACTTTGTATTTTATCAGAGTGGTTCACCAATGGATAAAAATTCAAATAAATATACTTTACATTGGATGACAAATTAACAAAAATTGTTTCTATAAACATTTGTTTCAATACTTCGCATTTGAGATATAGGGTTCGAAAAAACGGAAATCGATTTCTATTAACTTCAAAGAAATATGCGAAGTAATTTTGTTCAAATTTGTCAACTGATTTTAATTTTTATTTGTTCACAAACGCATATGGTTTCCAGAAGTCGACGCATTAATTTTCTTACGCTTTTTTTTTTCTCCCAATAGACATCCAAACTTATGTTTTTACTACATTCGCATCGTTTTCGATTTAAGTTATAAAATGTTACGCCATGTCAGAATCAGAAGATTCTAGGTTCGACTCTTCTCTCTTCTTCTCTTCTCTTGGCAGAATCGCCATGTAGATTTCAATTTGGTTGTTAGGGAAAAACGGACTTGTTCTTTCACAAGTAGGCGGGCGTAAACCGCCCTACACACGATGATGCAAAACTGTAGCATTTGCTCGAAGAACTAGTGAGCGTTATCAAAAAGTCCGTGTCTGTCACAGGATGGTTCTGTCATATCTAGACGTGACACAAAGAGATCTGATCACGATTGATTGTGCTTACTTTACTGCGACAATTTGCAGAAGCCACTACAGAGGATCACCATTGCCAGAGAAGCGTTTCGTCCGTAGCTACCTTAGATCCAAAAAGAAGATCAGGTTGGACCTAATGGTCCTAACAGAGGATCCGCCCCCACAGAGCCTAGGCCGACAACAACAAGGGCAGATCAAAGTTTCTTAGCTAAAGTTAAGGAAGTTGAAGATAATTCTGTAACTAGCGGTGACCAGTTATACAAGCCATAAAACCGTCGAACTTCAAATTCAGTTGTAATAGACTCACGTGTATCACTTTCAAATTTGTTTTTGGACTGATATAAGTATTTCAATTTATGTATAAACTTGCTGTTCAGCGTTAATATGATATGTGTGGTTTTGCAATTAATTATCAGAATAATCCATGTTTTTAGAAGACCAAGAGTACCTAAGGAATAGATATAACGAGCGTTCAAATAAAAACGTGGTCGAAGTTGGCTCTGACACATTGGACGTAGGGAGTAGCTTATAGCGACCAACTTAACCTCATTTCTCAACGAGCTGTATAGCAGCTGTCAGTTTCAATAACGTTAATGACTATATAACTTTATTTTAAAGAATAATCGTGATAACAATAACAAACAATTAAAGGAGCTGCGGAAAGTGTCCCCCTCCTTGTTATAACAATAAATTAAAGCAGCTGCTGAAAGTGTCCCCCTCCTTGTTCCAAGCACTTTTCACACCTGTTCCTCAAAGAATTAAAGACATTTTCTAAGATGCTCGGGGTATTGTTAATTTCACGAATCTTGTCTATAAGTCGAGCCTGCAGATGGTTTAAATCAGGAATAGGCAGTTCAAAAATAGTGTTTTTAAGGTAAGGCCACAAAAAGAAATCACACGGCGTAATATCACATGACCTCGGTGGAAATTCATGTTCAGCATTGAGACTTATTAGTCGATTTTGGAAAACTTCCCTCAACATATTCATCGTCTCGCCTGCCGTATGTGCCCTTGCGCCATCTTGTTGAAAGTAAAAGTTTGTAATTTCGTTTTCTTCCAGCTGGTTAACAAAAGGAGCGATAATTTCTTCTCTATACCTTTGCGCAGTAAGAGTACCATTAAAAAAAATAGGTCCATAAATCCTCCTTCGATTGAGAGCACACCAAACTCCAATTTTTTGAGCGTGTAGAGGGCCCTCGACAAAAAAGTTATCTGGTTTTTCAGAAGACCACATTCTCATATTCTGTGAGTTTACGTAACCACTTAAATGAAACCAGGCTTCATCAGAAAAAAAGGTGATATTATGAAGTTCACCGTAGTTGTTTAAAAACCATTCACAAAATACAGCCCGTCGCGGAAAATCAACTTCATGAAGTTCTTGCTGACAAGTTAAACGATAGGAGAACAAACGCAAATCTTTTTTTAACACTGTGTGGCAGGTACCGACTGATACTCCCACCATTTGTGATAAAACACGTACAGAAGTTCTTGGCGCATTTTCCATTATTTGTTGGACATTTTCTTTTAATTCTTCAGTCCGCTTTTTAGGTCGGCCGCTTCCTTCTTTTCTTGTTACACTGCCCGTTTCACGAAAAACATTAACACAACGCTGAACTGCACTTTGAAAAATTTTGTACTCAACAACGCCGGGAAATTGATTTTGAAATTCTATGAAACATTCCTCAATAGAATACTTCCATATTCCATCAATCTTGCGTCCATTTCTAAAGTAGGACTCTATGATAAACACTTTTTGTTCTTGAGAAAACACCATTTTAAACGCTTTTTAAAACGAAAATATTCAAATTGATAGCGGCGATATAGCGCTTTGACAGATGACGTTTAAGTTCATTTGCTATACGCTACGCCCTACGTCCAAATTTTCAGAACCAACTTGACCACGTTTTTATTTGAACGCTCGTTATAAACATACGAGAGAAGAGGCTTACCGACTACTAGTGAATTTTATATAATAGTTGGGGTGATACGATTGCGGAAAATTTAATTACTTTAAAACTACGACCAGCAGCTAGAAACTTTAAAGTCGTTGACAGCCTCTGATGGGAACTAACTGTTTTTTTATCGTATCTTGTTTTTTTTATTAAACGAGTTGCTAAATCTAGTAATTATGCCTATATGTTCTGAACTATATGCAAATACTTTCTGCGGTCATCGATTTCTAGCCGCAATTCATCTGATTTTGCATGATAATATTGTTGACGCTTCTCGAGCCTAATTCTTCTCCATTTAGACCTCATCTGCTTTTGTCTCCCCTTTGCTACCGCGACAGCAGTGGCAATTAACCATAAATCACTTTATCGAATTGCACTCAGAATAAATGCACTCGCTATGGGACAAACTGAAGATAACTGGGGAGGTATTTCAATATGAAATGAACTACATATTTCATTACCTTTTAACACTCTGTAAATATACTGAAAACCGAAATGTTTCCAGATATATAAACTCTTTTTCTCTTAATTTAGCAAAGCAGTTTTGCTACACCTTGCCAAAGTAAATAAAAACGTTTCTTCGGCGGGTACCTAATACCACAATTGATAAAGTGATACAAAAATCACTGGAATTTCCCGTTAAAGATCGATGACTCATTAATAAAGAATCCACCAAAAGTGGCACAACACTGACAGCTATTCTTCTCCTTTATATATCAATATTTGTTACATCCCACAAAGTTACCTCTTCTAATTGACACCTTCAACGAAAGTTGCGCCGCGGGTGAAAACGAAGCGGTGCATAATCACGATGAAAAAGAGGCGCTGTTTATTCTATAGTACTACGGCCTTTTGTTGTCGATTGGTTACCTATAGCGACGGTTTTTATTTCAAAACCCATCGGAGGAGACCGCTTAATAACAAAACATCGTCTCATATTGTTAGCTCTTGAAATGCTGCGAGACGAAAATGACAGTAATTATATATAGACGGCTTGCCGATAAAATATGACAATGCACTTATTGGTTGTTGAACTGAGAGCTCAGCTAGGCGCTTAGAGCTTGATACCTTTGAAAAAATCGGAATCATCCGGTATTAGGGGAAAGTGGGGTAATCTTAGACAAGTAGGTAATTCCGGGTACCTCTCCTTCAGAACCAGAAAATGCATAAGAATTTTCAGCTCCTTTGGGATATCTGAGTATTAAAATATAGGGTGTAACGTGTTAAAAATTAGGGTTTTCGTAGCATCTAATTTTAAGAATATTTTCCTATATAAATATTTGCCTTTGAGGCTTTCGCATTTAAAATACAGAGCTTTGAAAACAAGTATGTAAAGTGACATTCGACATGAAAAAAATAAGCTTTATTTAAACTAGTGACGTAGATATGAAATAAAGTGCAGTGGATCATCATGTTATGAACAAAGTGCTATGGACTACTCTTTGAAACGCAATAAGTCAACATAATACTAAACTAAATATGAAACATGCAGAAAACGTACAATATTATGAATTTTAAATTGCAATAAAATGCGAAAACAGTTATTATTTGTTTTTATTAACAAATAAATAATAGATACTTGTTAATATTTAAAATGTAAAAAAATGCCTTATTCATTCATATGTCTTAGTAAAAAGATCTATTTTTGTAGTTCGTTAAAAACACAGTAAAAGCTAGTAGGTGAAGATTCACTCTCGATAAACTTTTGTAGGTGAACGGTTATGAGCCGAAAAAAGGTTTAAATAATGATTTGAAAATATTTTTATTAAGTGTTGAATGTCATTTTATTTGTGTACACTAATGCAAAAAATTAAAGGGTATTTAGGTGAAAAATGGTCGTGTCGCGAATTAAACAAAAAGCGTTTTGAAGATCTAAGATTCTAGTTTTTATATCTTTCGGTCGAAACTTAGGAGCTACGGTTTTCAAGCAATTTTAAGAAATAGCGCAACAAAAAAATTTTTTATTAGCCATTGCATGGACCAGATAGCTTGTTTATTCAGTTTCAGTTTCCTTTTTTAAAAATTTCGACACCACCATTTTTCATCGAAATATCGGACTGTTAATGGAAAAGGATCCTTTTATCTTCAATCATTGATATCTCGGCCACAAATAATGGTCGTTCAGAGAATTGAAGGTGAGTTTCGAAAACTGGAATAAATTTCCTATAACATACTGCCGCAACTTTTCGGAAAAAAATTTTTTCATCTTTTACACGAATTTTAAAAAATAGGAAAAAAGAGTAATTTATGTTTTTTTATAAAATTGACGGTTAAATTAGAAATATTCACGAAATGGCTAATGTTAAGCATGACATTTACAGTTCGATATACCCAGAAGAACCCTGTGAAGTTTCATCTCGATCTAGCTAACCGTTTCTTTGTTTCAAACAGTAAAACTTTTGAAAAAAATTAAAGGGTCACGTTTTTTATCTTAAACACTTCATAATTATGAATAAAATGGAAAAAAAGAATTTTGGGGTTTTCTCACAATTTTTTCGCAAATAACGTTTAAATTGATTTAAAAAAAAATTCGAAAAGTTTTTGTGTTTTTTTGAAAAACCTTCCGGACATTGAAGAAAAAATCCAACTGTTTCCAGCACGATTCGTCTTTTCCATACTATGCTTCTGTTCATCAACTTTTAATTAAATTAAAATTAAAGTTGATGACCCAAACCAGATTTCGACCCCGATTCATACCGTTTTTTGAGACGAATTTCGAATTAATTTTTGTGCAGTCTGTAATCAATTAAAAATCAGTTTTTTTCTCTGAAAAAAATTCAAATTTTTTTTTCATCAATTTAATTAAACGTTATTTGCGATGAAAATGTGAGAAAACATAAAACTTTTTTTTTCCATTTTAATCACGATTATGAAGTGTTTCCAAGTATGTGGACTCTAAAAAATTTCGACCGAAAAACTAGAATCTTAGAGCTTCAAAATGCTTTTTTTTAATTCCCGATACGATCATTTTTCACCTAAATACAGTCTGTCAAAAATTACGAAAAATTTCTGAAATTCTTTTGACCCTTTAATCGTTTGCATTAGTTTATTATGAATACAAAATTTTATTTCAATATTTAGCGACGAAACTTCATTATTGCATATCCCAAAAACGAAAGCTTTAGGGAAAAAGCTTTGGTAAGTTGGAGTATTCCATCCTGTATGGACCAGAAATATGAGAAATTAAATTTACCTTTAATTAATACTTTTTGTTTTCAATCTGCTATTTTCTCTAGATACAATACGGTTCTACTTATACCATCAACTGGTTAGGTATGCCTTTAAATGCACAGATTTCTGCATGGAATCAGTTAAAAGTTGAGAATTACCTACCTCATTAAATCTAATTGACATAAACAAGTTGAAATGATGGTACGCATGGTTTCCGCATAAGTCCAGATACTTTTATTTAATGCATACGTTATTCGAATGCTTCAATGTTTTTAATGCTCTTGTAATATGTTATCACAGTGAGATTAAATTGTGTAGGTTTTAAGTATTCTTGAACAGTTAGAGAAGAGAATGCGAGTTATTTCAAGATACGTTACTTATCGCTGTGGTATATCTTATTGAAATATACAACATACAACATATATACAGGATATAGCGACATACAATAAGGTAAAAAAATAATTACTTACCAACATTGTAACCACCAATTTCCGACTTGCATCCACTCGCTGAGGTTTTTAATAAGATTTCTGAAACAGAAAGCAAATTGTGTAAAATTACAGGTTTAAAGAAAATGTTTCTTTGAATATTACAATTTAAATAAACCGTCAAAGTTATAGACGAATCAGGGGAAAAATCATATGCTTAAAAGGTTTATGACAAAATTAATATTAGATATCTAGGTACTTATAGATAAATTGCACAAATAAGAAAAATTATAAAAAACTCACCCCATCAGATAACTACTCAAATTTTTTATCATGTTTTACATATTACTTAATATATTCGAAAGATAAGATTATCCTTGACAAAATTTGTACCTACATACATTATTAGATATTCATTGTCTGGAAATTTGTTGATGGAATGTTTAATAAATATGCACGATAAGAAATTTTGCATACAATAAAAGTATACGAAGCTGCTGAAACATTAACTAGAAATGATTATAAGATTTTATCAAAACTTCAACCGAGAAACGTCAAGTAAGAAAAAGTTGTTTTAAATTTTGAATCACATGAATATTATTAGGCATAACAATTTTGATGATGAACTCTATGCTTATCTAAAATTTTAAAAGTTAAAATATTTATTGAGGCAAAATATAGATCTTTAATAGTTATTAATGATACTAGTTCGATATGAATACAATATACCTACGTCATTAACAAAGTTAATATCGAACATGTATCATTCAAAATTTAATCTACGATGGTCCAAATAGATTTTATTTGTAGATTCAATTTATTTTAAAATATCAGAAAAGTTGTCATAAATTGAAATTCAAAATTATTAGGTGCTCTTATTTGACTATGTCATGGTAACCACAGTTATTGATTGTTTTAAATTTTTTTTTCTTCGACGAATTAACCTTTGTACCCTTAAGAAAACGGGGGTCATTTTGAACATCTGCTTTATTTGAATTAAACTACCCCAGATATCCAAAAAGCAGTTGTTCAAAACGACATTTAAAAGGTACTTAGCCCCGTCAAATTAGCTCAAAAAATAATGGTAAGTTTACAATAATTCGCATAAAGTTGAAAATTGATACGAATGTTGGGAACACCATTATAAATGAAATGTGAAAAGTCCCCATCGATCCCACTTCTGCAAAAAAAATTATTCAAGGTTCAAATTCGCAAATATGGGTTTATTGCATTTTTCAGCCAAACGGTAAGTTTTGTCAGAAAAAAAAAGGTCAGACTAAAATAGATCATGCAAATGTTAATAAAAACTGTTCTTACACTTTTTTCCTAAGAGTCACCATTTCTGAGATATAGCGATTCAAAAACACACACACGTTTCCACACCACCTTTGAGATAGTGTATTTGGCGCGTTTTTTTAACGTGGTTTCCCCAGTAGGCCTATTCCACGATCTATTGTGGTCCTGTTTAATTAAATAATATTGTATTAAATAAAAAATGGTACTACTGGAAATGATGAAAGCGGTGTGAATTATGAGTAATTGAGGAAAACTATTCGTCGAATTGATAATTACACAGGCCAACAAGGAAAAAATTCCAGAGATCAGACACTACGTTTCCGAAGGCATTTGGCGCGCTGAATCCGAATCTGGCCTCAGAATTGATCCATCACCCTAGGTTTCCGAGATATTCTAACCTAAAAGTGCAAAAAACACGTATTTTTGCTATTTTCAAGGTTATGTAACTTGGCGAAAAAATTTTTTTTCTCAAAACTGAAAATATCATTGGAAACTACTATCTTTCCCCTTCAAAACGCATTTTTTTATTTGTAAAAAGCTTTATTTTTCGCGGAGATATCGTCGATTAAAGATGATCAGTATAGCTTCCTTATTAAACCATGGCTATAACACAATATCACTAAGCGCTACGAGCCTTAGAGGGCTCGCAGCGCTTAGTGTTATTGGGTAATAGGGCTTGAAGTTAACCTTCCTGACGATTAGGGCTCACAGCGCTTAGTGTTGTGGGGTTATAGGGCTTGGGATTAACCTTCCAGACATATAGGGCTTGGGGTTAACCTTCCTGACGATTAGGGCTCGCAGCGCTTAGTGTTATTGGGTTATAGGGCTTGAAGTTAACCTTCCTGACGATGAGGGCTCGCTCCGCTTAGTGTTGTGGGGTTATAGGGCTTGGGGTTAACGTTCCTAACAATTAGGGCTAGCAGCGCTCAGTGTTATGGGGTTAGCCATGATGTAATAATATAGCCATACTGGTCATCTTAAATTGACGATATCTCCGCGAAAAATAGAGCTTTTTCCAAATAAAAAAATGCGTTTTGAAGGGGAAAGATAGTCGTTTCCAATGATGTTTTCAGTTTTGAGAAAAAAATTTTTTTCGCCAAGTTACATAACCTTGAATATAGCAAAAGTACGTGTTTTTTGCACTTTTAGGTTAGAATATCTCGGAAACCTAGGGTGATGGATCAATTCTGAGGCCAGATTCGGATTCAGCGCGCCAAATGCCTTCGGAAGCGTAGTGTCTGATCTCTGGAATTTTTTTTTTGAAATTTTGTCGGCCTGTGTTATTATCTAATGGAACTTCGAGTGTAATGTCTTCTTCGTCTTCTCTTCCTCCTTCTTCTTCTTCTTCCTACGAGTAAATTATTGTTCTGACAGCGATGCATCAGATGTCTCCTCGCTGATATCGTAAGAATCTTCTTCTGATGGCGATTCAACATTGGAGAATGACTGGCCTTGACAATTGGTACATGCTAATGAACAAAACAATCCAACTTTTTTGCAGCCGCACTTAATTAATAATAAAGTTATTGAAGAAAAACTAAAATAAAATTGTAGCTTCAATACCCTGAATCTCGGAAACTATAAAATTTTGGATTAAGGTAACTTGGATTAGAACATCATACTTTGGCCCCAGGTATATGTGGTAGAATTTTGTACAGACCTTATGGAGGCATCCTGAAAAATATGGTCTAATATGGATTTATCATGACGTGTCACTTCCAGAATATTCCAACTATTGAAGTGGAATATTACCGGCACTCGTGGATGTTAAAATATATTAAAATTTTATTAATAAATAATCGCTGCTAATATTTATTTTATTACTGTACAGGGTGGTTGATTTTCGATAGTTTTATAGGGTACAGCCAAAACGGTGATAGATACAAAAAATCTGATATCGATGTCCCGTCCTCTTTTTTTGAGTTTACTTCGCTGGTAACAAAAGGTCTTGGCTAACTTGATTAGTTTTAGATATACAGGGTTTTTTTGAAAAATGGCCCATTTACATTAACCTCTCTATCTCCGTTGTCATTCAATTTAGAAGAAAAAAGTGTGCACATTATTTGTTCTATTTTTTATTAGGAAGCCATTGGCGTACTCAGATTTTTTACAAATCGCACAGTTTCTCCGATATTGCATAAACAT
>NW_019416321.1:512479-631001 GCF_000390285.2 Anoplophora glabripennis | reverse complement strand
TTCCTAATAAAAAATAGAACAAATAATGTCCACACTTTTTCTTCTAAATTGAATGACAACGGAGATAGAGAGGTTAATGTAAATGGGCCATTTTTCAAAAAAACCCTGTATATCTAAAACTAATCAAGTTAGCCAAGATCTTTTGGAACCAGCGAAGTAAACTCAAAAATAGAGGACGGGACATCGATATCAGATTTTTTGTATCTATCACCGTTTTGGCTGTACCCTATAAAACTATCGAAAATCAACCAGCCTGTACTTAATTCGTACTAATATTCAATCAACACCCAAGAGAGGTTTTTTTTTTCAGCAAATTAAGTAAAGATTCAACAGAACGTGGAAATTTTGCTTATAAATTATACCTTCATTTTCTGTAGCGTATCTTAATCTTGAATTAACTCAGCAGCTTCCATATTAAATTTCGATTCACTTTTACGTCGCCAGCGCTAATTAAATATAAAACTAAATCATTATACGCGCGTCCAGAACGGCTTAAGAATTATAAGGCGTAATTTAAAGCTACTGGCTCGTTAATTAGCGCTTACGAGGTAATTGCGAGTGTTGCCGGGAGAGCGTGCGACTCGCGCCTCTCGCACGCTCTATCCCCGGGAAGGATCCCGAGGAGGCCGGGGACCCATGGGAGTCGGACCGTATGAAATTCTTTCCCTCCGATATTTGGAGCGACGCTTCGATCTCTGGAGATGCCGCACGCATTTGATTGATGGACTGCGTCTAAGGGGAGCCCGGTAATTGTTTTCTAATTATTTTCGTCAAACATTCGGACTAACGTTCTATAGGAACTTCTGCCAAAGTTAATTAGGACCCGGATTTGGGGAAGTTTGGCAGGGCTCGGCGGGAAAATCGGACGCGGCACGTTAATTTTATTTATTTCCAATAAAAAATTGTATTTGTCCTTCGATAGGTAAGGACTCTTGTGAACATGGACACCTAGTAGATGAAAAATACTGCTTACAAAACTAAAGGGTGTTGAATACTTATACAGGGTGTGGAACGGTCCTGTCCGTCTACTGTACGTTACGTGCTGTTAGACCAGCCGCGTAAACAAATCGTTGTTGAAAGATACTTCTCAATTTTTAGGGAATTGTTCAATGCAAAAGTACAAACCAAGAAAAATAGATATTTAAAAAAACTGTTCGCAAACAAAACCACATCCGTAAGCATCTGTAGTTGCCAACTGCGTGCACTAAACAAACTCCATTAAAATATGGAACAAATTGAAATAAAACTTACCATTTCTAGAGAAAATGTTGAAATTGATCCCCATTAGCGCCGATACAGGCATGGCACCGACGCACCCAATTTTGGCGAATATTTCCCCAAATTCCAGGTATTCCCCTAATTGTGTCAGCAGTTTCATGTATACGGTTTCGCAATTCTTCTACCGTAGCAATTAGAGTACTGTAAACCAATGACTTCAAGTGACTCCAAAGATAAAAGTCCATTGGAGTTAGATCGGGTGACCGAGGTGGCCACGACACAGGACCATCACTAAGGAAACATTTCATTCAAAAGTGTCGTTACTTCTCGAGTACTGTGTGTCTTGAAGATAAAACATGCGTGCCCGAACTTGTAATGCCAAATAGTCCAATAATTCAGGCAACCGGTTCTCCAAAAGGTCAGCATATGTTGGTCCATTTAGTCGTCATTCAAAGAAATAGGGACCCACAAGTACATCGCCTATTATGCCAGCCCAAACATTTACCGAGAACCATTATTAAAAATAGTTTCCCTAATCGCGTGAGGATTTTCATCGGCCCATACGTGCATATAATGGAAATTCACTTCATCACGGTTAAATGTCGCCTCATCTGTTACACAAAAATAAGTAGGAAAGCCTATTTGATTGACACATTGTCGTAAAAACCATCTGCAAAAGCGCATTCGTTGATCATAATCCGGTGGTAAAATCTATTGAACTGGTTGCAGATGATAGGGGTGCAACAGCTGTCGCCTTGAGAATGTACGGTACGAGATGAGGTTCCTACTTGCTGTGCGAGTCGTCTAATACTAATTGTGGGGTCTTCGTCAAGATTTTCCAACACTGCATCTTCAACATTAAGGTTCACTTGCTGACCACGTCCTTCTCCTTGAGGAATAACACTTCCCGTATCTCGCAGCCGCTGAACGCACTGCAGGATTGCATTTGCACATGGGGGGTGACGTTGTGGCCATCGTTCCCGGTACAATCTAGTCGCCGCGAGCGCATTTTCTCCGGCTGCACCATACACTAACACCATACTGACACGTTCGGAAATAGTAAAAAAAACGCGAAGATAAAACCTTTTTTGTATAAGAGGTTTCTAGTACAAATATCATCAAGAAGCTGTAGTTTAATTTTTGTAGATCCACATCCTGTATACGGGGTGGGCTCTTGAAACGAAACAGAGCGAATAACTCTTTACCTTATATAGCGGGCAATCCCCTAAAAATCTTAATAGGGAAGGAAGGTTAAGTTTGAAAGGTAATCTAATTCTCTATACAGTAGTATTTTATTTTTTGAATTTGACCTATTAGTTTTGGAGATACAGACTGTTAATAAAAAACCTACATTTTACAACATGCCAGCCAATTAAGTGTTCAAATTGATAATCTCCAGCCTCCATACAGTAATATAAGTTTTGTAAAAAGTGTTGACGCACATTTTGTAACATTTCTGGAGTAACTTGGTTGCATTCGTTGACAATGCGTTGGCGCAGATCTTGAAGGGGAGTAGGTGGAGTGAAATAAATTTTGGACTTTAAGTGACCCAACAAGAAAAAGTCAAAATCAGAGAAATCTGGCGATCGTGCAGGTCATTGTATGAGGCCTCTTCTCCTAATCCACTGATTTGCAAACCTATAATCAATAATAAGAATTATCTCGAAGAACAGTTGATATTCCAACAGGACAGAGCCCACCCTGTATAAAGGCACCGCATACAAACTGAGATAAAAACTTTTTTAACAAAGTAAATTCAATGAGATATTCTTTACGGGTGATTAATTTAAATACACTTTGGAATAGTTTTCAAATTTTACCAGTCTTTTCAATATTTCAAAACAATAAAAATTGCTAAATAAAACTACCTATACAGAGTGTCCTGTACAATATCAGTAATAATTTTATTCTGGCTGATGGCCGAGCGGTTCGAGGCGTCAATACTTGAACCAACGAATACCACTGTCACGGGTTCGATACCCGCGGTCGTAACCTATATTCGTATAGAGGAATTAAACACTATCTCTGCAGGTATGATAGGGTGGAAAAATGTTGGCTTGGGTCAATGGGAGATTAATACCGGTCAGCGTTTGACCACCCCCCCTAATTAATGAGGTTTTTTAGGTTTCCCTTATTCCTACACTGAATGGTGGTTAGGGTAAGTCGTTCCTGTGCGCACATGAGGCCTACTGAATAATAATATGCCGCCTTCTCTACCGCACAAATCTCCGACTTCTGGGCTATTCCTTGCAATTAGAATGAGGGGTAGAGATATTATTATTTATTATGTTATTATTATTATATCTGAGGGTAATCAGACATATAACAGTGACATAAAAAAATAAGGGTAACATTTTTTATCCTCTATGATCCTTCAAACATTGGATGTGAAACAAATTTTAGTAATTATCCAGGAACTTTAAACTTCGTTAGGTAAACAATGCAGTTCCCTTTGTATGGATTTGTTCATTTTGTAAATAACAAATATTGGATCCCACTAATGGTAAATATTTCGTGCATACTGATTTCTATCAAATTTTGGGATATGGTGACAGTTATTGTATTTATATCATAACGAGCAACGTCAACCAACAAAAAATCTTCATTATTTTATCTACTTGATCATATTAATGCCTTCTCTCTAGCAATTACTAACCACTTTACCGTTTGAAGCATTGATTTTATAAGCTACATTATCTTCAAAACGCAGGTTCCATGTTCTCGGACAAGTTCTGCGATATCGCTGTGGTTTTAGAACTGCTTGGGGTAAAGTAAAATTAAAAATAAATAAATAAATAAAGTCAAATTTTCGCATGTTTGTTCTTTTTGTTTCCCACCATTTCTGGTGACAGATGTTGTATGCAAAGCAGTTGCTCTCTTTTAGAATCATAATCGCGAATTATCCTAATAGGGAATAGTTCTAGAAGGACATTATTACTGACTTTTTTAATAGTTTGAGGTGTTAGGTAATAAGAGTAAATTATTACTCTGGGAAAGTTACCCCTGACCCTAGAGATTCGATTTTGTATGTGCTACATAACTCCACCAAGTCAATTTTCTTCTGTTTGAAGGGAAAAACTCTTCCACACAAAGGATTTTTATGGAGAAAAGTTTTTTTGGTTTTATTTGCTCCAGTTGAAGCAGCTTTGAAGACGCTGATCTTTGCGATTGCTACCAGGACAACTGCATACTTTTCCTTTTAATAGTCACCACCTAAACTTCGTGTTCCTGTTCGTGACAATAAGCAGTACATCCGATAACGGTCTTGCAAATTAACTTATATAAACTTATACCTATATTTCGTGGTTTCTTTTTTATACAATGATCGATATCAGACCAGCATCTCAGTAACTACTATTGCAATTTTGTCGCGTTTCAAACACTCAACAAAATTGAATTTTGTAAAGAAATATTAGTTATGACTTCTGAAAATATAGTTAACTTATTTATTTATTATTCTTTAAATAATACCTATATGAGAATATACTTACTGAATGGACCCAATATGGACCTTATACCTCTATATCTACACAAAAGGCGTTTATGGATCATCTGATGATATTTCTTAAGTAAAACATTTCCTATAATAAAATTATTAGCTGTATTTAAATTTTTGGTAATAATTTTATATAAATATGGGTATTTGAGAAATTTGCTCACAAGGAGTGTTAATATTATTGGCTAACTGTAATCATGTGACACCCTTCCGAAATCCTTATCTTCGTTCATGATCTTCTCCACCTTCACTGGAACCGACAGGCCAACTAGACCAACTTATTACAATTTGTTTACCATTATGGGTAATCCGAGCAATTGCGATTTCGTTATTTTTAATCCCCAATAATTGATTTTGACTATTATTTTTTTTAACGTCATACCTTACAGTAGCTACCTGCGTGCGAATAAAAGCTAGCTAGTAGCTTTACAATTATTTGCGACTTGGTAACATTCAATTATAAAAAAAGTTATTCGTTGAAGAAAATATTCTTTAACCGTGAAGGTTTCCGTTCCTCTGGAGTTCAAAAGTCCTAAACAATGACAATGTTAGGAACTAGATAAGATAAAGATAACTAATTTCACTTTATTTTACATATAACTGTTGCGAATCCAAAACCGAAGTAAAAAAGTAAGATAACCAGCAACGCGTCCCGATAACATTTGAGACCTGTCATCGCATTGTAACTGATGGCCAGTAATAAATTAACGCCGCACTCAATATGTACTAATTTGAATAACAGTAGACAGACATCAGCCGGGATAACATTCTTCTTTCTTAAAGAATTATCCAATCTTTCATCACCTGCTTCCGGTAAGCTGATACTTTTGACCGATAAACCCCGAGCGACCGCATATTTATCCATTAATTATTATTTGTACCAGTATTATTGCATTGTAATAAAATCAAACTATTCCACAGATGCGGAATAGATTAACGTAATCCGTGAATTTTAAGCAGGAATTAGCATTTCTGAATACACTCCCATGCGCCCTAAAAAAAACTAAAAACAATGTAAAGCAACCCAAATCGCGTAATTAAAAATAATGTGCTGTATCCGGCCGGTTTGATGAACTACTAAACGCATCGTGTTTTTGTTTAATTGTTTTAAATCTCGGACCGCATTGTTTCAGGATGTATTGTTGTGCTGGAATTACACGCTGTACGCCATTCACTACACGGTTATTATTTATGCCTTTTAATTAACGTATTTGTAGAATCACATCAATAATGAGACTTTAAACGAATTTATTTGTTAATTTGGTCGTTATGCGGGTGCCGATTACATGTTCTTTTGCGTATACGTGGAGATGGATATTTAATGTAGACATTTGTTTTGTTAACAAGCTATTGTACACTATGTTTCCCTATTCAGGGTGTTCTACAAACTAAATGTCAAACTTTGACAGATGGTAGCTGAAATTTTTTCTTATATTCGTCTTTGTTTAGAAGTTACAAGTATTTTAAAAAATATAATTTCATATTTCAATCAAAGTAGCCTGATATATAAAAATGATGGTTGTTGCTATATCAATAATTATTATTTGTGTCATTTTGTTTAATCATTTGACACTTAACATTAAAGTGCTAAATAAAAACTGCATTTATTTGCAACTGAAGGGTATGCAGATATTGTCTTGGTATGTGGGTATTCCAATGGAAACGCCAGACAAGCAGACCGAGAATACCGACGAAGATACCTAAACAGACATCAACCAGCTCACACAGTCTTTAGTCATCATTTCGTAGACTTCGAGAAGAAGGTAATCCCGCTCCAAAAAGGGCCATTCGTCCATTGACAGCTCTTCGTTCGTAAGTAATCTTGTTTTATTACCGAATTTTGTATGGCGTGTGTTGTACAGAGAAATGTTACATCCGTTTCATTGCCAAAATGTACAAGCGTTATATACAGGGTTACATAGAAAAAAGTACATTGCATAGTGCCACACAATAGAGGACACTAAAATAAGAAAAAAAGTTCCTATGAACATGGGTCTGCAAGGCCTTCGGTTAAAAGATACGGGGTGTTGAATTTTATTTCTGTTTGGGTTTTTTTTTTAATATCTTTAGCCAGAGACGCAAGAAATGGATAAAATGTGGTATACAGGTTTTTTTTTATCATGCTAAATTCAAATATGATCTTAGTTTTGTGATTACTGATAGAGGGCGCTACATACAGGGTTCCATATCTATTGAATCGGTCCTAACTTTTTTGCTATACACTGTATGTCATTTTCGACTGAAAAAAATTTGTTATCCCTTCTTTATACGTAAGAAAGGTATACCTTGTCCAAGTCGCTAGAAGCAATGGTTCCAGTACAAAAGCCGACAATGCACGCAAATTATTCAAAAAGCGCCAAAGTAACATTTGCAAAAACAATGATAAATAACAATTAAATAATGTGTCATAATGACACTTGTCAAACTAATATAATAATTGTTAGAGGTATTTTGTGTTCTTGATTAAGTTTTTCATTGGTTTTCTCACTGATTATTCAAAATTGCTTTCAAAAATGGTTCGCTACACTTTTGAAGAATACAGGGACATGATTATGTGTTACGGCGAAGCTAGATCAAATTCTTACGAAGCTCAACGTATCTATCGAGAAAGATATCCTTTAAGACAAGTTCCTAATGTTCGAACATTTATTGATGTGCATAGGCGTTTGGGAGAAGATGGCTGTTTTAGAAAACCAAAATTGAATAGTGGGGTTTCCAGAACTCGTCGCACTGTGCGAAACGAAGAAACTGTTTTACGAATGGTAGAAAATAATCCGAGAACAAGCACCAGGAAAACAAGTTCAGCGGTGCGAAACCTTAACCGTGAATCAGTTAGACAAATTTTCAAAGAACAACTTCTTCGCCCATATCATTTCCAAAAAATTCATTCACTATTGGAACATGACTTTGTTCCTCGTGTACAATTTTGCGAATGGTTTCAAAACCAAAGAGAAAACATTATTTCATCAATTTTGTTTACTGACGAAGCTAGTTTTAGTCGTGATGGTATTCTGAACCTACATAACATGCACCATTGGAGTGATGAAAATCCTCATCAAACTATAATTCGGAGTCACCAATATGGGTTTTCTATTAATGTGTGGGCAGGTATAATCGACAATTACTTAATTGGCCCATTTCGATTGCCCAATCGATTGACAGGTGCACTGTATCGAAATTTCTTGGAGAATGATTTAAACACATTATTAGAGGATGTCCCATTGGCCATTATTGGAAGAATGTATTACATGCATGATGGGGCGCCAGCTCACTTTTCTCGAGTGGCAAGGGAATATTTGGACAGGAGATTTGGAAATAGGTGGATTGGTCGAAGGGGGCCTGTACCCTGGCCAGCTCGTAGTCCCGACCTTAATCCCCTCGATTTTTCATTTTGGGGATTTATGAAAAATGAAGTTTATGCTGTAGAAATACATAATGAAGAACAATTATGGATAAGAATTATGGAATCGGCAGATAGATTTCATAATAACCTAGGAATATTTCAAAGATGCCGTCAATCATTAAGAAGAAGAATGGAAAAATGTATTGAAGTACAAGGGCAACAATTTGAACATCTTCTAAAAACTTAATGTTTTGTTTTAATTAATCATATTTTTCATCATACCATTAAAATTTAATTGTTGAAGTATTTATCATTGTTTTTGCAAATAAAAAAAAATTAAAATTCAACACCCCGTATCCTTTAACCGAAGGCCTTGCGGACCCATGTTCATAGGAACTTTTTTTCTTGTTTTAGTGTCCTCTATTGTATGACACTATGCAATGTACTTTTTTCTATGTCACCCTGTATATACCTTTTGAAACGGAACAAAACGAAATTTACCATCAATATAATAAAATTGTTTGAGGACATAAATATTTAAAGTATGTTGTTGGCCAAACTTATTATAATTTTTTACCTTTAGCAGTAAACTTTTTTAGGGACGCCTATGAAAGTCATTAAATTTTATTGCTAGCCGTTTTTTTACATGTTCAATTGACTTCGGAAAGACTATAACTGCTTGGTTAAAGGATCATTTCCCGACCATAATTTTTATTTATTAGGTCACTTTGATTGAAATATGAAACTATATTTTTTAAAATGCTTGCAACTTGCACACCACTATTTTTGCAAGTAGAAGAAGATAGTTATTGTATAAATTGTAAGAATTTTTCTGAAGTCCCAGAATGAAAATAAAAGATCAGATAAGTGTACCTACATCGCAAATGTGTCAAAATAAATAGACGTTTATTATTATTTTTTTAATGTAACGCCCAGTATATTTTTAACAATTTAGATAGAACATCTTACGATTACAGTTATATGTATATGGTTTGATGGATTTGTCTAATAGCAAGCGAAATATGGCCAAATGATTATATGGTATCAACATTTATTGTTTTGGCTATGTCTTTCTTACTATAAGTAATAGATAGGTGAAATCTTGTGTTACCGACAGTGGAAATATAATGATTAAGATACCTTCCAAAAAACCAGGCCACTTAAAACTACAGAAAATTAGAGTTTTATTGTTGAATTAGGAACATTATTTTCTTATTTCCTCAACTATACAGAATGTTGCGATTAAATGTGATACAAGCCTATAACTTCTTTATTTTTTGGCCGATTTCAATTTTTTTTTATAGAATGCAGGGTAAAAAAACTATCTAACTGTGATACTGCTGAATTTGATGAAACTCGGTAATAAGACGTTTTAAGGGATGCTGAATGAGAATACGTAATCTGTTTTTTGGAAAAAAAATCGCCAATACCACTAATACCAATATCACCACGATAGCGTAGTCGGTCGGGCATGCGGGGCAAGCATTTCTCGGGCTTCCTATTTTGGTTCGGGTTCGATCTCTGGCGTCGGCAATGTCCGAATAACAATCCTGGAATAAAAAAGAATCACTAATCGAAATGATATTTACCTTTTTCCCATTTTTTTTTACATACATACATATTCTGTAAAGTTTTATTTCTAATTTCTAACTTCTTTCTCTTAACCTCCGGCCAAACCCTCTGAAAAGTTTTTGGGTTTTACAAAGTTAAATAAAACATGAAACAATGTAAAAAAAATATAAATTCTAGTTGCTACTGCCATTTTAAAAGCCCATTTATCTTAAAAACCATTGACTTTATAGAATTAAATCAGAAGTACTTTTTTAAATGAAAATCTCCAGAGTAGGTATCTAAAATACATAATATTTTCAGTTTAAACAACAACTTTGACAATCGCCTAAAACGTTTGGGTGACACCAAATATATAACACTCTGTGTTTCGTTTGCTTACATATTCTAGTTATGTATTACCTCAGATAAATAACGACGCATACTAACTAAGAAGTTTCAAGCTCAAACCGTTGTAAAGTTATTTGAAAAAATATTTATTGTGATACAGCTTGAACACCCTGTATCTGGGAAACGGTTGAGTTTTCTACATACGTTTATAGAACAAAAATATTTATCTTCGCTTATTTTAGGTGCTCCTAAAGTTATATTATAAAATAAAAACGGTTACACCGTATATTTTAAATGTTGAAGACGTACTCGAAACAGGTAATATTCAATTCAATATCAATCCAAGTTCGAAAAGCGCAGTTTTATTCGAGACGCGAGTAGTGTGTCACCGCCCGAACGAGGATTATTATGGCGAAAATGAGGGACGAGTTTGTCTCGGGTGTCATTTAAGGGAAGTATTCCAACGGCGTTTGCATTGTGAGAGTATTTCACGGCTACATTTTTCATAAGGAGGCTCCCCTCGGAGCCGACGTGGTTAACACGGGGAATAACGGGAGTTAGGCGCAGTTACCTAACACATTCCCGTGCTCGCTTGGAGTTTTAAGCCTCCGCTTTATTAATTTTGACGGCTTCGCTAAAGGGGGTCGGGATGTCAAAGTGTGGGCGAGATGAAGTAGATTACGGGTTTGCTTTAAGCTCGGAAGTGGTGGCGCGGACAATACTTCGTATTTTTGTACGATGTAGGTGAATTATAATAATTAATAGGACATTTATTTTCAACAGGTGTGTAATAAAATACAAAACATTTTTTTTTAATGTTTGATTTGAAACACTAAGGGAAACAATCTAGAATTATTTGGAAACGACACAAGTACATATACTCGTCTATCGTAAAAAACATAACAAATGTCCCCGATTAAGTGAAACGATTCTTTTAAGAGACAAAACTAAAAAATTTGTTGAAATATGACCATCAGGGATTCAGGTGTGTTTGACTACAAGCAAAGTAAGCAAAGTAGCAAAGTAAGCCTTGACTATAAATCCCTAAAATGCATTGTGTCCTAGAAACCAATACACAGAAAGTCAAAGCTAATGAAAAATCAAATGCACGTGCACTTAATAAGCTAAAATGATACATGCAAATGCAACATGAAATAGTAAGGAAGATTATTTTAAATAATACACATAAATGTTTGACAGCTACATTGTAAAAAAATCGGTGCGAGTAAAAGCAATAAAGTTCAATCCATAGAGTGGAATCCATAGTGTGGAATCCATAGAGTGGAATCAATCCATAGAGTGGAGTACATTTTCACTCAATATTGAGCATTTTGATAATTTTACTAATTTGTGATATTTCACTATTTTCATTCAAATACTGCAGATAAACTCGTATTTGGTGCACTTGTAGCAAAATCGGAGTTCACATAATTGAATGACCCCACCCCATTCTATGGTTGTCGTGCGTTGTCTTTGTCTATTCCCATCGTCCCGATTAGGTCATTCCGTAGCGTGGTGTATGGCGTGTAGTGCTGGACAAGCGTCCTTTAATCCGGTTATTTAGGTGAAGATTATGTTTAAATGCAGTGGTTTTATTACAATAATTAAAAACAATAACATACTGAGTCTCGATTAATATTTGGTTAAATAAATGGATAGTTCAATTGTTACCTATACCTACTTGCGTATCTGTAACGTATAATATAGGTTATGGCAATCTATTCGTCCTATCAGTTAACCAATTACTGTGGCAGTTTAGTAGTTTATGACATTATTACAATGATATTTAAATTAAAATTTAAAGAGAATATAAAGTGGTGCAAAACCACTGCAGATATTAATGAAAATGGCAGCAGCGGCGGCTGGTGCGGGGGGGGTCTCTGGGGCGCCGCCTCTTTGGTAATTTTCATGGTACAAAATTACTTAATAATAGTTAAATTTAAATCATATTAGAGAAAAAGTCAACTCTTAGTTGGTTTTACATATTCGAAATAAAGTCAATCACTTAATACTAGGCACAGAAATTAATGGATATTAAAGAAATTTCCAACATTTTGGGTAATTTTCAAAGATCTGTAACTTGGAGGGAAGTGGTCGTAGAAAGAATAAAAAAAGGAAATTGAAGTTTCAGGTGTCTAGTTTTCAGATCTGCAATTAATATTTTTTTAGCGTCAGCAGTTTTTGAGTAATTATAAGAAAATCAACGAAAAAAATTGTAAATTTTTGCTTTTTTTAAAAAGGCCTATGAACTTCAAAACATTTTTTTTTTTTGGTAATTTCATCATAAAGCTCTGTTAGATAATTTAATTCTCTTCAATTTGAGCGGTTCCGGAGTCATGTACGATTATTAGAGTTATCGTTGATCAAAGCAAAAAAAAATGGACGTTGGCAGTCAATTAATTACTCGGAAAATAATGGTCATACAGAAAATCCAAGCAGGGTTTTGGAAACTGCAAAGTACTCTCTACAAGTCGTAATTTTGGGTTTTGATTAAAAAAAAATTTTAGACTGAAAATGTTGGTTAGAAAAAAGGAAAAAAATTGCATAATTAGGGATAAATAACTTGGCATAACTTTGCAAATAATAAATAAACTAAGGATATCGACTGTAACATTTCAACCTCAAAGTGTCCTAAAGAAACCCTGGTAATTTGAAAACGGTGCGATTTTTTTTCCTTGTTCCCGGAATGTTTAAATTTGTCGTTTCGCTGAACATCAATGTAATAAGTAATTTTTCACGGATTAAAAAGCCCATAGGCCTTTTTAAAGAAAGCAAAAGATTACAGTTTCTTTACCTTGATTTTCTTATGATTACTCAAAAACTGCTGATGCTAAAAAATTTTACTGCAGATCTGAAAACTAGAAGCTATAATTTTATTTTTTTTGATCATCTCTACGACCATTTCCCTCCAAGTTACAGTTCTTTGAAAATCACCCAAAATTTTGGAATTTTTTTAATATCCCTTAATTTCTGTGCCTAGTGTAGTTAGCAGAAACTCGGATTTTAGTAAAATTCACTCACTTCTGTTGCAATAGTTTTACACATAAAAGGTTGAATTGAATTTTTTCAAAATTTCTCAACACAACGTATGATAAACAAAATTTTCATATCAGAAATATTAAATTGGCTTTTTAGTACATCATCTTAATAAAGATTACATTGGTATTTTGCAGTAAATATAAAAAATTTACAAAAAAAAAACAAATTTTATTAACGGTAATATATAAAAAATCATGAAAAGTTTCAATAAACGAAAGAAATTTGAGAAGCTAGTTGTAGATTTGTATAAAAGTAGTTGAAAGTACAGTATTTATGTAAGAAATATAGTTACAAATGTGTTAGTTTTTAAGAAGTGAAAATGATGGTACGATAAGACCGAAACAAAGTGGATTGAACGTCAGAAGGAACNGGGGGGGGGGGGGGTCTCTGGGGCGCCGCCTCTTTGGTAATTTTCATGGTACAAAATTACTCAATATTAGTTAAATTTAAATCATATTAGAGAAAAAGTCAACTCTTAATCAGTTTTACATATTCGAAATAAAGTCAATCACTTAATACTAGGCACAGAAATTAAAGGATATTAAAAAAATTTCCAACATTTTGGGTAATTTTCAAAGATCTGTAACTTGGAGGGAAGTGGTCGTAAAGAGAATAAAAAAAGGAAATTGAAGTTTCAGGTGTCTACTTTTCAGATCTGCAGTTTAAATTTTTTTAGCGTCAGCAGTTTTTCAGTGATTATAAGAAAATCAACGGAAAAAAATTGTAAATTTTTGCTTTTTTTAAAAAGGCCTATGAACTTCAAAACATTTTTTTTTGGTAATTTCATCATAAAGCTCTGTTAGATAATTTAATTCTCTTCAATTTGAGCGGTTCCGGAGCCTTGTAGAGTTATCGTTGATCAAAGCAAAAAAATTTTTGACTGGCAGACAATTACTCGGAAAATAATGGTCGTACAGAAAATCCAAACAGGGTTTTGGAAACTGCAAAGTACCTACTCTCTATAAGTCGTAATTTTGGGTTTTGATTAAAAAAAAAAATTTCAGAGTGAAAATGTTGGTTAGAAAAAGGAAAAAAAAATGCATAATTAGAGATAAATAACTCTGCAAATAATAAATAAACTAAGGATATCGACTGTAACATTTCAACCTCGAAGTGTCCTAAAGAAACCCTGGTAGTTTCAAAACGCTGCGATTTTTTTTTTCCTTTTTCCCGGAATGTTTAAATTTGTCGTTTTGCTGAAAATCAATGTAATAAGTGATTTTTCACGGATTAAAAAGTCCATAGACCTTTTCACAGAAAGCAAAAGTTTACAATTTTTTTCCGTTGATTTTCTTATGATTACTCAAAAACTGCTGACGCTGAAAAATTTTAAACAGCAGATCTGAAAACTAGAAGCTTCAATTTTATTTTTTTTTATCCTCTCTACGACCATTTCCCTCCAAGTTACAGCTCTTTGAAAATCACCCAAAATTTTGGGATTTTTTTAATATCCCTTAATTTCTGTGCCTAGTGTAGTTAGCAGAAACTCGGATTTCAGTAAAATTCACTCACTTCTGTTGCAATAGTTTTACACATAAAAGGTTGAATTGAATTTTTTCAAAAACTTGGACATAAAACACATCATTGGAGTTATCAGAATTTTCAAAATTTCTCAACACAACGTATGAAAACCAAAATTTTAATATCAGAAATATTAAATAGGCTTTTTTTACACCATCTTAATAAAGATTATATTGGTATTTTGCAGTAAATCTAAAAAAAAAAAATTATTAGAAAACTATGAAAAGTTTCAATAAACGAAAGAAATTTGAGAAGCTAGATGTAGATTTGTATAAAAGTAGTTGAAAGTACAGTATTTATGTAAGAAATATAGTTACAAATGTGTTAGTTTTTAAGAAATGAAAATGATGTTACGATAAAACTAAAACAAAGTGGATTGAATTTCAGGAACTTTAAAAATATAGAATATAGAATTATTACTAAATTTATAGATAATGTTAGCATAAATTTACAATTTGTGATAAAAAATTTTCAAATAATATAGAATTCCAGAGCATATCCAGAAAATTCCTTGACAGTCATTTATTTGACATAAATCTATTTAAGAACAATTAGGAATTCCCAGAGTTAGTCGAGTTTAAGCCATGCAAAGACAAATAATTATCTAGAACATAAAACGAAACAGTTAATTTAATAGTATTAAAAAAAACATTATCAAAGTAGCGAGTTTATAATCGAAGGGAAGTGATTCAAGTATAAAAGTAAAAAACAGTCTTACCAGAATATATCAATTGCAATCCAAGGCAGGTGAGGTAAAGTTCAAATTAATCAAGATAACAAACAAACAAAACTTGAAAGGATATCTCCAAATCATCTGTCAAAAGTTGGCTCGGGTTAGAGTTTGATTTGAAGTTTCAGGACGAAAAATTAAGAGGTTCGCATTATATCTTTGTGAAGATTTGGTCGTCTAGCCAGAAATAAGAAAAGAGTCGGCACAAATAAGTACAAAGTGAAATAAGATACTGTGTGGCGCAAAGAATATTGTAAGGAAACTTAAAAGGGACTCAAATTAGGAACATAGAGAGTAATAGATAAATATTTGTAAAAAATTACCACTTTTTTGGGGTTATGGAAAGTTTTCTGTAAATGAAACCATAAATATAAAAATCATTTTGCTATTTATAAAAAAATATAAGAATATCAGAAATAAAATAATAATAAATTAAAACACTATACGGAGATAATAACCGAAAACAGTAACTAACGCTAAATTTTTCCATTAACATTGTACATATAAAAAAAAATATAAATTTTCATAAATCAAAAATAATATCTTGTACTTTCCAAAACAATATAACAGTAAACCTGATTTCAGATTCGTAATAAGCTACCCAGAAAACCTAAAGGACCAATGAGATTTTGGGTGTTTATAATTTGATTCTTCCGTTTCTTTGAGGTTTCACTTGATGCCACTTGGTTTCCGAATATCGAATAATACTCTAAACTAATCAATTTCAGCAGACAATTTTTAGGAGGTGAAAGAAAATGTTCGAATTCAAAATAGATTTTGCAGAAGAGCAGTACTTTCAGATGCCATTACAAGTTTTGTGGTGTAACATAACCTCAAATATAGAGAAAAACCGAACTTTTAGGTTATCTCTAAAACCTGTTATGTGATGAAGCAATTCTAAGGTCGGATTCTGATTTTGTGCATCTAAAACCTTTAGAAAAGTACCTATAGTCTCATTTCTGATTTAGAAGATTCGTCATATTTTGTCGGCAAGTTTGATTTAATGAACTGTGTTGTTAACGATATCCAAGTATCAAATATCAACAATTTGCATGCATTTTTTTGGTGAGAAATTTAATCGCGTTACAATACATTTTTGGTCATTTTTACATTATGGTGTACATGCAATAAATTGTCTAAAAAAAACTTGTTAACCCTTCGCTGATATGATTATTATGTCAATAATAATAATAATGATTTAGTATTATTATTATTATAGTGTATTATTTTAATTAAAAAAAACATTAACATTACTTTTTGCCAATAGTGGGCGTTAATATCAGGCTTATATATTTTTCCTTTGTTCTCATATAAAACTCTTCAGACCTTTTAGTTCAACTTCCCAGCCCTTATTTTTTCCCGATATTTCGGATCGATACATTAAAGAGCGACCCATGCCGCCGCCGGAGAGCAGCGAGAGGCAGGGAGCCGTCACGTTGCAGCGGCGGCAGTTATCTGCGTGTTTTACGGAGACATCCGGGCGGCGGGACAGGTATATTGTTCGTAATCAGAGGTGACACATTCAATAAAGTATGAAAATGTATTCTATGAAATATTCATATCTGACGGAGTTGCCATGGATATGAGCGTGTCATGTACGATTTTCCGCGCCGCTGCAGCCACTTGCAATATTCGGAGCCGTTCGTCGCCTACGCCCAGAACCGTATCGGCGTTGAGGAATTGCCGGAGATTACCCAAGCATCTGGTGGCGGCTGATAAAGGACGAAAATTACAACACCGGGTAAAAAGTTCTACTTGATATAAAAATTATGAAATGATAGCAAAAGGATTGTCCCCTAATTTCTTTTTTTTTCAGAAGATTCGATTAATATATTTTACACAAATTTTTCAAAATTTTTTAATTTTTGATCGTCAAAAGGACGAAATATTTGATTTAAAATTACCGCTTTCTTTAATAATTATGTGTTTTTCTAGCAATTATAAATTCAAATAAACAATGGATTTTAACATTCCAGTGTATAGTTGTTACGATGTCAATTGGAACATGTAAATCTTAAAGCACAGGACCGTACGCACTTCTTCTGAAATTTCTTCCTATGCTTTGACCATGATGTGTCTCGTAATTTATACGCGAATAGCAATTCGGCGAGTCCGATATTGGTAAACTAGTCCGACTGATGTAGAATTGACGATGACGGGCTGATCATCAAAGCAAACCTGTATTGGTCCACCAGGTCGTAAATAATTTTTTTGTATGGTACACGGGTTCACTTAGCTTTGCCGTTTTGCCTTTGCAGTGCAGAGCATTGCTTGGCGGGGTATATTGTTGGTATAATACGTATTATTATTTGTAAGTTGATATTATTATTTGTTCATTTCCTAACCAGTAAAGGGTAATAGTTACTAAAATAAATGTTATATGTAATTATCTAGTAATTTAGCGTGGCTCTCTGGAGACTCTTTGAAGCGAAGGATAACGAAATAATTCCTAAAATTCCCAAATAGTGGAACAGGTTTTTGTCAAAAGTATCGAAACGAACTCAGAGTTTAAAAACAAAGATTTACACGCAAAAAGTCGTATTATATTAAATATATATGAATTTTTGAAAATTGAAAATAGTGAACAATGTGATAAAATAGTTAGGAAACGGATTAACGAATTAACTAAGATATCAAAAACGACAATTTATCCCGTAATTAAAGAAGGATTGATCACGGTACAAAAAGGAAACGGAAAAATACAAAATTAAAGAAAATTGACGATTTTACCAGATGTAATGCGGCGCACAATTTATAATATGTATAAAGAAAATAACGTTCCTACTTTAAACGTGATTCGAGATAAATTAAGCGATTATCCTGATTCTAATTATAAATCTTTAAATATTTTACGACATGCTTTATTACAATGCGATTTTAAACATAAAAATGGTAATGGTAATTATATGGTAGTATATCTAGACGAGACAGGGCAAAACTTTTCTGGACGTCTACGGATTCCGTAGAATTTATGAGTTAAATGTTTTTATGCGGTTCCATTCAATCCTCCCTGTACCTGCCTTTTACCTTTTCAATTTCTTGAGTGTTTTTATTCACATTTCTTTCGATCTTCTCCATTTCATTTTCCTGCTTGTTTACTCTATTCTATCTACATTTCAATCGTCTTGGTCACTATTGCTGCTACGTCCTGTTCTGTTCTTTCCACGTCCTTGTTTATGCCCTCCTTCCAAGATTTGAAATATTTTCTGATTTCTTATATTATATACCTTGTATTTTTACGTCCAGTATTTTTACCATTTTTTCCATATCTTCTTTACGTCCTTTCTCGAGTTTTTCTAAGTCTTCTTTTCGTCATTTTTCTAGCTTTTCCAAGTCTTCTTTTCGTCCTTTTTCTAGCTTGTCCAAATCTTCTTTTAGTCCTTTTTCTAGCTTTTAGCTTTTCCTTGTCTGATTGTCTCTATCAGTTTTTTCTCTCTTCATCTTGCATTTTTCTAATTTTCTGTGCTCCATAATCGTCTTCATCATCTCCTCGAACATACTTCTTACTCCTACATCACTTCCTTCAGTGTTCGTCTCTTGTTCCTCCATAATTTCTTGCTCTGATCTCTGTTCACTGTCGTTTTCCCCAGTTTGCTTTCCACTTCTTAAATCCATGGTTTCTTGTTCGTTTTTCAAGTCCTGTCAATTTTTCATTCGAGTCTCTATATGAACATTTCCAATTCGTTACAATATATATTTTTCTTAAAACAAGTTTTTAGTGACGTCATTTTATTTTCATATTCTTGTCAGCAAACCCTTTTATTTGATACCCATAACATGGGTGTGCATAAAAAGTAACTGGTCTGCCTTCTTTGGGAGTCCGCCATATGGGATTTAGAATGACGTAACCATGCATTGTCATCCAAACTAAACGTGTATGCAAAATTTCAGGTCAATCAGTTTTGGATAACTGTTTTAAAATTCAGTTGCAAGATTTGACCCATCCATACTAACAAGGTAAGTTAAATAAAAGCTTGTAATAAAAATAGAATCAATATCACCAAAAAAATTGTAACAAAATATTTGAAGTTGTTATAGCAAAAGCTCTACGTGTTGGACAGTAGTGTGTTTTTAAAAAATATCCAAATTTACTTGCGCCTTCTCCTTCAAGTACCTTCAGCTGATTTGGTTTGATATATACCTATTTATTCACCATTACTGTGGTTTTCATGGTACTCTTATTACCGTGGTTTATTGTCTACATCAATCTTATATCTTGCCTTAGTATTAAGGTCTCATGTCTTTGTCACTACCACTGCGGTCTCTCTTGTTGATTTCCGTATCTTCGTAGACAAGGTGAGTTTGGTCAAGCTGTATATGAATAAAATATCTAAGTTAACAATTGATTACTTCCACCTCCCCGCTTTTCAAATAATTAATTACTGCAGACTGGCGCCCTCTACAACAAGTCATGTTAATAAATATTTCACGATTTCATAGTTACTTCTTGGCTTCCAAAGACCGCAACGTTCACGTGTTATTGTTGTGAATGACGCTAACACTGGATAGGTTTGAACTTGCTAAAATACAAATTAGAACTATACATCAATATTATACCTTCTACAATTTAATATTAGAAGTGTATTTGATACTCACATTTAACACAAAACTGCGAATTATTAAAATAAAACTTCTTACTTATCTATTTTTTCCTAACGCTAATAAAAATAAAAATATATTTACCTTAAGTTTATAGGTGCAATATTATTAAATTATTATTCAACAAAGTCGTTCAACACAAAACGTCGAAGCAGTTCATGAGAGTGTTGCTGAGAGTCCAAGGACATCAATTCAGCGCCGTGGTCGAGAATTGGACATTTCTGGAAGCTCTATATAGCGTATTTTCACGAAAAATTAGCATCTTTATGCCTACAAAGTACAATTGACTCGAGAAACGAGGCCTACTGACCATGCAGAGCGTTCATTGAATGGATTATGGAGCAAGTGGATGATGATTTTTCGAACACAATCATCATCAGCGATGAGGCCCATTTTTATCTTGAATTTTCCGTCCAATTTTGTTAGTTGCTCAATTAGACGAGACATTAGTATTTCAACATTTGTAATGGTGGCTTTCAACTTGGATATAGAATTAAATTTGTTCTTTATATTTAAGAAAAGCTAGAATCTTGACTATTTTAGATATGCCAAAATCAATATTTAGTCCCTTTAGATGCGTTTTTATGTGTTAGATGTGTTTAGATGTGCGTGTAGTAACCCCAAATCAAGAATAGCTTTTGATAAAAAGTGGTATTGCTACCGGCATAAAGACCATTTTTTTGACAGACGGAACTTGTTTTTCATTGTTAAATTAGTTTATTACGTCTAGAATTATATTAATTATGTCTAGCATTACCTATGAGAAATTCTGATTTCATTTGAGAGCAATTCTATTAATTATTTAGTGCTAACGCAGGCTTCCTCGATTTGAAATTAAGGAATTTTGAAAATTTTGCACTTTTCAAATATAATTTCAAAATTTTTATTTTTTACTAAAAGTATTGGAACATGAGGAATAAGTATTAAATTCATATAATCTATATTTAAGATTTTACGATACATATTAAGTATGTCACAAAATAATACTGCAAAAGACAATCTTGCAAAGGATATTTAAATAGTAAACAAATCGGGGTACGAAAACTCAATAAGGTCGATTAGCATAAATATTTTTGGCAAACAGAATATATATATTTTTTAGTACCTACCTACTGTCTTATCACATTGATAGGATGACAACTTTTTGGGAACCGCTGACTCAACAATAGCTCTGTGTTGATGCGTGCCTATTTCGAAATCACTGTATGTAAATCAACTCAAAATTTTTCACCACTGTTTCCATATGCTACCACAATGTCTATTAATTCATTGTTACTCTATTGAAGGGCCATTTTAGTATGTTTATTCGAACTTATTATACATAGTCACAGTCATGGGCGATTCCAGAAGTTCTCGATAAATTTTAACAATGTTGATTATTGCTTATTATTAATGCATTCTACCTACCATTATTTGTAAACGCCCTGTATATGAGTCAAGTAGAATATATTTTCATGTTATTCCAACAAAGACGTATTGTAATCATGTAACGTCAGCAAAAAGAGTGTGTTCTATATATGGATAGTTCAGATAGATTTGCTTTGTAATTTAATTGTATAGTATGACTATTCATGTCAAAAGTATAGTGAAAGGCTACTAAGATGTAACGGTGAATACAGATGTATAACCTCTGTTACATTTAGCTTAATATTGTTCGATTTTTTTTTACATTGTCATATAACTTCGAGGGTTAACTGTAGACCCAAGGCAAGGAATAAAATAATTAACAATCTCATCTTAATGTTATACAATGAAAGTTAAATAAACAAAACATATGTCACTTTTGATTACACTTTTGAGCTTCACGTTCGCAATTACAATAAAACACTGGAATTAACAGCAGACACCTATTCTCATGAGGTGTTATAAAGTGCGCATTTTTATATCAATTCGCCAGAGTACGCCCCTGTTCCGTCTCTCTTGACACACCGAGAAAACAACTGACAGTTATTGCATTTTCAACGTTGGCTGCGCCCCCTTCCTCCCCCCGCGAACGTACTGGCACGGTCGCGCGATAATAGCAATCATCGTAATGGCACCAGGGTATACGCTGGTCCCCGCTCAACCTCGCTTAACGTATAGCGTCGCCTCGTTTTCGGAATAGCTGATATTGCAGTTACTTAAGTTTAATATAAAATGTAATTCTAACTCAAACGAAATCATTTATAACAATTCGTATCCGATTTTGATACATAAGAATGGAAAGTAAAACACATAAAGGAAATTCCAATGAACAACAAAGTCAAGTAAGAGGAAAAACTGCCGCCGAAAACAAACAGGTTGGAAACTGAAATGAACTTCATCATCCTCATCCTCATCGTCATCATCATCATAATTGTATTATTATAATCAACATTGTCGTCGCTATCATCATCATGTTTATTGTCATTCATAACATTAGTATCCGTTTAGCTTTCAGTAACTACGTTTTTCCCAATATTTCTCAGCATTTAAGGTACTTGAAACCTTATTATTCATCTGAATAAGTCTGCTATTTTAAAAGAAAGAGCTGTGATATTTAGTGACATTTCAGATTTCCTATTTAGATAAGCTAAAGATTTGATTAGAACTAATATTTTAATCGAAACAAAATAATCATTTGACTGGAAATAATTATCCAAATCCTTAGTTTGAAAGGTCAAGGAAACAACAATAATTCAAACACTAACACCAATATCTACACTTAATTCAGTGGATGCAAATAATGTCCTCAGTTCTTGACATTAGTTCTTTATTAATACAGCTTTTAAAACTTCAGTTAATATATATGCTATTTATTCTACCACGTCATCATTTCTAGATCTTGATCATACCAAAAAAATTCTTAAAAATCTGGACAAAACAGGCAAGAACGCTGTAAAATAACAGATTTTACAAGAGAAGTTAATTCTCTTTAATATGTAGCTAAACTACATATCCGTTTGTAATTAACTATTACAAACGGATATGTAGTTTATTAGTTTGTATTCATAACAGTTCTACAATTTCATCTGCCTACTTGATAATTTTCCATTCCGATTTTGTTCTTGAAATGAAGAGCAAAATAAGGAAAGGTGTTTTCGATCGAAAACAAAACAGTAAATAATAATTAATGAAAAAATGAAACATGTAGGTTCATCCCTTTACAAACTTCCACTATCATTAGCATCACCATGATCTCCAAAGTTTCTTATGAAAGCTGTCTGGCAGTACCTCCAAGAGTATCGTAACCTTATGGCTAATTGTAATTTCTCATTTTCGACCTAATCCGTCTTTTCTTAAACTAATACATCGCAGAGTAAATGCTATGTTCTGTAATCTAATGTTCCACACTCGTACCAAATGTAGTAGGTTATTTATGATGCCCTTTTACAGAATTTGCATTGTAGCCCTCCGTTATATAGCCTAATATTGTTCAAATGTCCAAGCGTCCTTTTAGACAACAATGTCCTGTGTCTACTATTTGATTAATGCCTAATGATTTCAACTTTTCAGCCCATTTCTTTCATAGTTGTTTGATGAAGATCTTATCATGTTCATGACTAGCTAAGTTGTTCCAGGTACTAGTTATTAATCCAGTTCCATATTCGTCAGCTTATTGCATTTTTTGATACGCCTAGGTCAAGTTCCAGACCGACATAAGAAGCTGAAGAAGCTTTGCTAAATATTCATCAATTTTTTTCGTTTCCCTCTAGACCTAAATATTTCTCTTCATAATTAACTTACTTTGATTTGTTTTAGTTTTTGAAAATCTTAATCCTATTTGGAAACATTTGCGGACCTTCCACGAATTTCAAGTAACTATGTTTCTTTATTTACATTTAGTAAAATCTTCATTTTATTTATAATTTCCTTCATTTCGAAAGTATTACGTTATGTTTTTCATGCAGTCTTCTTAGAGGAATTGATTCGATTAAAACCAATGTGTTCATTAAAACGAAACAATAGTTTCAATAGAAATAGATACCTAAATCTTTAGTTTGAAAGACTTCACACTGGAGGAAATTATTATAGTATTTGATACAATTCAATTCTTTAACTTCTCTTCATTCCCAAATCTTTGATTAATGAAGCATTACAACTGCAGGATTTATAACTCTATTTTCCAATGTTTTCAATCAGATCAGAACTTGCAAAGCAGCGTAAGGACATAAGTAAATCTGCATGAAGGAAAAGAAACCCATTAGTTACGTCTTTTATCAAGTACCATTCTTTGTTTCTTTTTCTGATGCTGTATAAAGCAGATCCAGTCTCCATTT
Organism: Anoplophora glabripennis; assembly: GCF_000390285.2. Classification (NCBI taxonomy): domain Eukaryota; kingdom Metazoa; phylum Arthropoda; class Insecta; order Coleoptera; family Cerambycidae; genus Anoplophora; species Anoplophora glabripennis. The sequence continues at coordinate 606,918 of NW_019416321.1, read as the reverse complement.
CAAAAAAAAAGTTCAACGGGACTTGAACATTTGAACTATACTGATGCCTTGAAAGTTCATCCTTCCCCTGTGAATTTCAGAGTTTTTTTCATAATTGACATACCTTAGGATCTACATTTTAATGCCAAATATTACTCCTAGTTTATTAATTTATTATATTTTATATCATTCACTCAACAGAAAGTAAACTAAATTATAGGATCAATGAATGCACAGCAATATAAGAATATGTGAACATAAGAATAAACAAAAATTAACATAAATACTTACAGAAAACTTTAAGTTATGTAAAAGAAGTACAGTTGTCAGTGAATAAAAAAAAATTGAGCACAATAATGTGTATAAATAAGTAAATAGTAATTAAAAGAACATGCAATTAATTACCTATATTAAAGATATAAACATTTATGAATGGATATATGGATATGAATGGATGAAATGGAATAGCACGTAAATATTTTTGAAAATCAAAAAAGGCAATGAAAGAGGCTGCTCACAATCTGTGCAACTATACAGGGTGATTCAGAACTTATCCAAAAAAAAAAAATTCTGGATGTACAGGGGACCCTTACAAATACAATTTTGTAAAGAAAAAATCAAAAAGGTCAGTTCGAAATTGATTTAAAAATACACTTCTGCACGGCACTGGAAACTGGTCCACTGTAAAACCTGACCTCGCACAATGCGACCGGTATGGCGGTGTGATAAAAACGGACAAAAACTTTCGCAAGGAAAGAAATATGTAAATAGAATTTTATCGCACCTATTTTATATCGACAAATTCAAATGCTTTTGCCTTTATTAGTTATTAATAAAATTAATTTGTGTTTTTAAATAATAAAATCATTTGACATACCCAATGCTGCAACAGCAATTGTTCAAAATTTTATCCACTCACGTGTAAACACATTTGGATCCGTCTTACCGTCTTACTCACTTTCTACGAACTAACACAAATGATGTCTTGCTTCACCATAACACAAATTAATTAAAACGATATCCGTCAACTCTGAGTTGCTATACACGCAAGCCATTTTTGACACTAACTACTAAAAAACTGATGTAAATACCACAGATAACAGGTAAAAACTACCGCAACGACGGATTTCAGTATTAGGAGTCACATGTCTCTCCACGCGTATTGCGAATGACGCTAGAGACTACAGTTGTCCAGCTATGTAGTGGTTTAATGTGCTATAATTTCAATAACTTTTTTCTCAAAAACTATAATGAGTTTACAAATATTGACTCCATTTCTCATGCCTCATCTATTCCCAAATTTTTTTGGATAAATTGTGAATCACCCTGTATTTATCCAAACTAGAGTCACCAAATCTGTAGCGGAAGCGAATAGAATTAGTGTTACAAGAAAAAGACATGGCATTCAGAAACATCTGTCTAGTGTAGATATTCAAATCATCAGTATACAGCAAAAAACAAACAGAAAAATTATTCGCTGTATTATTGACGAAAATAATAAAAAACAATGGATCAAGCATCAAGCTATGAGGCATGCCTGATATTCGATTAAATTCAGGGTGCAGCATTAGTGCGTCGATGTACGATATCTCAGTTATTATAGAAGANTTTCAATAACTTTTTTCTCAAAAACTATAATGAGTTTACAAATATTGACTCCATTTCTCATGCCTCATCTATTCCCAAATTTTTTTGGATAAATTGTGAATCACCCTGTATTTATCCAAACCAGAGTCACCAAATCTGTAGCGGAAGCGAATAGAATTAGTGTTACAAGAAAAAGACATGGCATTATATTCAGAAACATTTGTCTAGTGTAGATATTCAAATCATCAGTATACAGCAAAAAACAAACAGAAAAATTATTCGCTGTATTATTGACGAAAATAATAAAAAACAGTGGGTCAAGCATCAAGCTATGAGGCATGCCTGATGTTCGATTAAATACATGGTGCGGCGTTAGTGCGTCGATGTACGATATTTCAGTTATTATAGAAGATATCAAAAAAGTTATTTACAAAAATTGTAGCCAACGTAAAACTGCACATTTTAAACCTTTCGTATATACAGAGTGTTACGTATTACCAGGGTGAACCAAACATACTATTTTTTAAATGGGACCCCTTATATATTAATTTAAATTTAGATTATTCTCATATTTCCCATACTTCCAATATAGGGTTTAATTATGTTATACAGGGTATTTCAAAAGTTATGGTCAATTGTATATGAAAATCATTCCCATTTCAGTGTCCTGTATACCCTAAATAGAACAACTTAACAATAATTTTTTGCAGGCATAACTTTTTGATATTGATACAGTTTTACGAGAAAGTGCTATTTCTATATTATTGTAACAGCTGAATATAGGGCGAGCCAAAACTCGAGCACATAATTTTCTCAATTTTTTTAAATGAATCACCCTGTATTTTATTTTAAAAACTGAAAATACACTTTATGTTCTTTCATTTTTATAAAGCATTCCCTATAGCTAAAATCATTAATTTCTTGAGATATTTAACATTTAATGACAAAAATAGAGTTTTTAAAAAATTCATATTATAACATCTTGGTTAATATTATAAGAATTTCGTCTTAGCAACAGATATTTTGTAATGTTAATTTGTCACACTATCATTTGCCCACAGCCAACTTGTTGTAATAGGAATTTTTTTAAAACTCTAATGTATTTTCATTTTTTTAAATAAACTACAAGGTGATTCATTTAAAAAAATTGAGAAAAATTATGTGCTCAAGTTTTGACTCACCCTATATTCAGCAATAATAAGAAATAGCACTTTCTCGTAAAACTGTACCAATATCAAAAAGTTATGCCTGCAAAAAATTATTGTTAAATTGTTCTGTTTACGGTATACAGGACGTTGAAATGGGAATGATTCTTGTATACAATTGACTATAACTTTTGAAATACCCTGTATATCATAATTAAACCCTAAGCATGGGAGAGATGAGCTTAATCTCTTTATAAATATTAGTAATAATATATAGGGTGTCTCATTTAAAAAATAGTATGTTTGGTTCACCCTGGTAATAAGTACACCCTGTATTTACTAAAATAATTTTAAAATGTGCAGTTTTAAGTTGGCTACAATTTTTGTAAATAACTTTTTTTGATATCTTCTATAATATCGGAGATATCATACTGCGACGCACTAATGCGGCACCCTGTATATCGGATTTGTCATCATCATTTGTATCAACCACAGTATTTACAAATTGAACCCGATGGAAAAGATATGATTTCAACAAGTGTAAAATAGATTTACTGATGACAAAGAATGGATTTAAACTTGCATACATAGCAGTATGCCGTGATCTATGAGATGCCTTGGATAAATCTCATAAAACAGTCTTTATTTAATAAATGGTTATTAGAATTTATACAATTTCACAATGTTCATTACCCCCTCCCCTCTAAAAATAGAATAAAATTGCAGACAAACCGATTACCATCAATATGTAATTACACGCCTAAATAATTGATGTGTCATTGTTGAACTGTCAAAAGCATTTCTTTAATATCCCTCTTCGTAATGATTACGTTTCCCCATTCACCGAATACTTACGTAATTACACTTCAACGATGTTTACTTTTTTACGTAAGGCCGCGCTTTATTTATTCTACGACACAAAAGGACTTAATAGAGAGCTTGATGAATAGCGCATGAACCTATACAAATAGGGCATTAAAAGAGCACCACAAAGGCGAAAAGAGACCGCGCCGCAACAATTGAAGGCGTTTATTATAAACCGACGACGGTAATAATAATCACGGCCTGTTTGGTGATAATAACCGACAGGTATTGCCAGCTTAAGACGTGTAACCACACGTCATGTCGCCGTTATTAATTCCAGTTGTTATTTTAGTAACATCGGCTCTTTGTTGGGACTGTCATGGTGAGTATTTTATCTGGCGCGCTGGCAGGAAGCGGGAGGGCATTATTTCTTTATTTCGTCGAAACGGGAGTCGGGTGTGTGTGTGTAGTAGGCCGAGCCTCCCCCTGCGATACATTTGTTAAAATGACGTTAACAATGAAAAATTTATAATGAATACGAAACTACTATTCACGTACCAACCGAAATGTGTCCTAATTAAAATGTGTAAGGTGGCCCGCTTGTGACTGGGCACTATTTGTTTTCATGATTGGTCGGTTACACCCTCTACATTTTAATTTTCCGTTGACACCGTTATTTTATTACAGTTGCTTCAATTTAAGTAATGGATCAGCAAACGTACCTACACTTTATGGAATAGATGACAAAATTGATGGTATTACTTTTATATAGAGCCTTAAGATTGGATTAAAAGCAGTCCTTACTGTTTACTTTTTTGACAAGAAATTAGCAACTTGCATATATTTTTTTAAATGTCCAGAAATAATCTATAACCTTCAGACATTTAACTAAAGTTGGGAACCCAAAAGAGACGTTTTAAATGAATGTTTGCTACCGTGCTAATTTGTAACGTCATTTAGTGCGATTTAGATTCGAGGAGATGAATGACAGGGACAGGGCGACCTGACAACAAGAGCTTAGTAAATAACAAGAGTCTAGAGACAGTCCAATTCACTTTGCTTCAAGACGTTATTTTTTATTTAGGTTAGGTTCTGTCTCATTGGTATAAGCAATTGTAGGTTAGATGGCAGACGGTCCTGAAGCAGTTATCTCCTTGGTTGCACTAAATGACGTTATGACACGTTCTTGATTGAATTGAATTGAATTTAAATTTTAACATAATTTTAAACGTCTATAATTAATTTATAGTATTGAAGAAATTATTTTTTACCACTGTTGATTGTTGTCGGCTATAAACTATAAATTTATGGAATTCTAAATGAAATTAAAATTTTTAGCAAGTTGCTAATTTCGAAGCACTTCTGGGACCAGAATTCTGACTATTGCAGTGTAGCAATGACACGAAAATACCTAAACGGAAATAGAAAAAACTAATAGGTAAATATAACACCTGGAGAAAAATACAGGTTTGAAATGCTTTAATTTTAACAGACGATATAATACAAAATAAACAAAAAAACCTTATACGACATGGATTGTTAGACCTGAACTTCCTTTTAATTAAAAGAAGGCGCTGGTCTAAGCGTGGGTTATTTGCATTCATGAAATAAAACTCCTCTTTGAGTAAAAGAACAATCTTTATTTACTACTGGGGGTAGAATTGGTTCTGACGGAGCTTTAAGGTGAACCGCGATCCGAACAGATCAAGTGTTCTACTATTGCTGTGATCTATGGTTGGGGTTAATACAATAATCGATTTTAGCCACCTTCGCTGCCGGTTCATGGTCTGTGGTTGGTGTTGACAATTGTCAAAAGTGCAGATGTCAGAGAAAATTATCTGCTTATACAGGGTGATTCACAACTTATCCAAAAAAATTTGGGAATAGATGCAGCATGAGAAATGGAATCAATATTGTAAACAAATTTTTTGTAAAATCCTTATAGTTTTCGAGAAAAAAATATTGAAGTTATGGTACATTCAACCACTACATAGCTGGACAACTGTAGTCACTAGCGTCATTCGCCACGTGCCTCAGCGACTCCGAATACTGAATTCGGATTTTGCAATCGTCGTTGGGATATTTACCTGTTATAGTTTGACTAAATGAGATTAAGGCCGGACTGGCTTACCGTCAAGATGTTGTGTGGCCAAGAAGTGTGGTCTCCTGACGAGGGCACACGGTGACAAAATTTTAATGCACAGAACCTCTCGATATCCAGCATATGCTGTTAAGTGCAGAAATGCTATCTGCCACTAAATGTGGTGCTAAATGCAATTTTTGTCGGGATTAGATCAGCCAAAGCTTGCTAAAGAACTCAAGTCTTTCTAATTCAAAATAGTGCTCTCACCCAAAAGATAAAGAGTATAAAAAAAACCACTCACAAAAACTCTTAAAAATCATAGAATTAGACCAAATTTTAAACCATAGAAAATTGTATTATTTCAAACTCAAATCTCTATCTCTTTCTAACTTATTTATCTTAGGAGAGATACATGGTGCTACATTATTACCAATAGTTTCTGTGGATCTGTGACAGATAATAACCATAGATCAACACAGTTTTGACAGTGGGACCAAAGAAAAGGTTATATTTACATATTTCTGACAATATGAGCTGTTATTTATTCATATTTAGTATATGGAATTTTTTCCTAAACCAAGGGATTTGCCTATTTCCACCACGATTGTACTGGTACAGTACCTCTAAGTTTTACTTGTTTTAAGGTGCTCCAGGATTCAAATGTAACTCTGATGGCGACATGGAAGGAAACTTTATTAGTCAGTGTTATCCAACGGATGGCCTAATTGGTTGGTAAGTAGGACATTATTTAACCCTTAATATCCTTGTCAATAAATCTTTGTTTTAGGTACCATTTGCGGGGAGGCTATTGGTTGGCTAGTAATACATAAGTAAAACATATGTGAATAAAATTAATAAAACTACCCTAACCCAATCCTTAGCACCTTATAATTTATTCTCTCTTTTTGGGAACGACCTTAAAGCTGATAAGTTAGGCAAACTAAAATAAACCTGTAACAGGATCCTAAGATCAACCATTTCCGAGAAAAAATTATCAAAATCTCGAACTTGACGTACAAAAGTTCGCTTAATTAAGGAATACTAACATAACTACGTGCATATAAGCAATACCATAAAATACAATGTTTATCACTTTTTCGAACTTCTTTATGCTCAATTCTAAAACATAATTAGCGTTGTAATATATTTAAAATTCGATAAAATTCATTTCGAGCAATGTGATAACGGCGCGGCGGTTTATTAATGCGAGGTATTCAGTTGGTATCTGGATTCGACCGTGTCGGAGTGTTTTTTGCGTACCACTATTTCCTTTTCTTGAGGTGTTTTCCAGCGAGTGCGCGAAAATTGGATTCGAAGGTGTCGTGCGTGCATCGAAAATGGTGGTGGACATTTTGGGCATATGTTATAGTTTGTTTTTTACTTGCACGTTTAAAAATTACTGAATTTTGCTTTTTGGTGAGTACCTAAATTATTTTTAATACTCATAATAACTAAAATTCGAGCTAAAATTTAAGCACAACACTATTGTCTCACTACAAAATCGATAAATTTTATTTTATTTATTTAAAATCTGGGAAACAATTGTCTTGAAATATACTAAACGTTTAACAATAATAGTTGTTTCCTTTTTTGTGCGTAGGTCAAGTCTGCCCCATACACACGTGGTGTGCATCAGCAGATTAAGCGCTGTTGTCACGTTGTGATGAAACTCCCCAACATTAATATTTGCTGTATTTTGAAAACTGTTAATCTTACACCCCTATAATATTCAACTTTTTTATTCATTTATGATTACTCTATCTCATGACAGTTATTTGGTATTTAGGAGATGGGCAATACCATGAAATGATAAGACTACCCGCCGAAGATTTATCACTAATGCCAGTTTTGTAAGAGTATTCTGATGAAGACAACTAATAAAAAGTACGGGGTATCTACTAGAGCGCTATTAAGATGATATTAAACGTTGTAAACTTTAGAGTATCCTGGGTGATAACCATCTATGGCAAAAATACATGGAAATACCATGGTTTAATCCGTTGTGCATGACTTTTTTCAGTTGTGGGCCAGTGTAGTTTTTGAACTTCAGCAGATTCGAAAACCAATATCTTAGAAACCGCTCATTTTTAGGAGTTATAACTTTTCAAACTTGGACGTTGTGGGCCCAAAACCCCATAAGACTTTGATACCCTTCTTTATTCTCAATTTCGTTCGTATTTAGGCAATCCCAATTCAAATTTTGAATTTGCCAATCTTGAAATACCCTTCTGGTTTATCCTTATGTAATATCAACACGATACGGAATTTGTTTACGTTTTGTTCACAAAATTTTTGTCCATACATGCGTTAAGTTGTTCAAATATTAAATATTGTCCTAGATAGACAACGCAAGTGTATAGCCGTAGATAGCTTCTGCTACAGGAAGATCAATTATTTGCGCTTAGTACAGCCAATGAAACTAATTTAAAATTGCAAATAAACTCGTAGTTTTTACAGGTGTAGGATTATCACCGTGAATAGTTTTTCCAAGTACGCAATTACGCAGGATTAACTCCATAAAGAACTTGATACGGATACACTGTTCTAATAATTGAAATGAATAAGGGCCTACTAACGAACAACCGCTGCAGGTGTGTTACGCCGCTGAAATTCCTGCGAGCGAGCGAGGAAGGCAGTAAATAAAATCGCATTATCGGAATGATAAAGTTTTTAGCCATATGGTAAAATACGGTGGAAATCCACACATTTCGTCTAGAGGAATGCGAATGTACTCGGAACATGGAAATTGCGTGTTTCCTATGTATAAATATTAATTAAGCCCATCGGATCAGTACCATAAGCGACATAACTTCCTGCACTAATTGACTATTTATATTCCTGATTTCTGTCATTATTGTATTGTACAATTATAATTCATAAATGCAGGTAGCTGCTTTTAATTTATATTGAGAAACCGGTCGATGTTGACCAAAGCCGTGGTCGGTAGGTAGCTGCTCTTGAAAAGATATGGGAAACTGAGGATATTAACATTTTTGCTGTTTTGTAATTTATGCTAGCGCAGGTATGTTAATATTGGCTAATATACGGCCTGTCGCCAGTAAGATGCTTGTAATTTTAACAAAGAAATAATGTAGAAGCAAGCATTCCACACGTAAACTTTTCTGAGAAAAGGTTTAAACATTCAAGACACCAAAGTACATATAGCATTACGAACAATCTCGCTATAAGAAAAGCTTATTATAAAAACCACTATTTTCGATAAAAAAGGAATTGTTTTGTCATACTTTTTGCATGAATCACATTGCATGTACGAAAACATTATAAAGAAATTGATAATTAAAAATAAAATCGATGTCTCAGTGTTTCAAAAATATATCTTACCGTTTATCAAATAATTCAATATACAAGGTGGTCCAGATTTTAATAGACAAACTTCGGGAAAGTATGAAACAACAAAAATTAACATCACTTTGCTCTATGAACACAGGCACACAAAGCCACCGTTTATGAGATACAGGACGTTGAAAGTAACAAATACAAAACAATTTTTTTAAATATCTGTAAAACCGCTTCATCAAATATATCCAAATTTGGTACAAAGTAAAGGTTAAATGAAAAACAAATAAATTAAATCAATTGCTCGAAATGTCCACCTTCAACCTTAATGAATTTTTGGCATCTATTGGTTATAGACTTCACAGCAGCTCTGATTAAAACTGGATTTTGCTTCAAATTAGTGCAGGTCCCATTTAGCCTTTGCACTAGCTGGTCTCTATTTGTTATAGGAACGGCATAAACGTCATTTGTTAGTTTACCCCAAATAAAATAATCTAAAATATTTAGATTTGGTGGCCAAGGTAGGCCATTTTGACCAATCCATCTGTTTTGGTAGTGGTTTGTCAGCCATTCACGAACTACCTGGCCAGAATGTACTGGGGATCCAGCTCCCGATTCGTTGTTCCAAAGGTATGTCCTCCATTAACTGGAAGATGCTGTTTTACTTTAAATAAAGAAACGATATCCTTGTTTCTCCGCCACTGGTTTTTGAATTTGGACTGTGTGCATACAGAACTAGGAGAAAAATTTTTGTTATGTTCAACGACTTGTATCTCATAAATGGTGGCTTTTTGCGCCTTTGTTCACAGAACAAAGTGATGTTTATTTTTGTTGTTTAATACTTTCCCGAAGTTTGTCTATGGAAATCTGGACCACCCTGTATACAGATGCGTTGAATATTTTGCCTATTAGGAAACATCAAGTTCGTTGAACATTTGAAAAATAATATATGACTAATATGATCAATAATAAATAAATTTCATGTTCCGAAGTCAAATTCGGTAGATCCTTTAGACGGAAGAGGGTTAACAAATATCCCCACTAAAAACTTTTACATTATGCCTCCTCAAAATTAACGGTTAAATACTTTGCATACCGCATGCACTGAATGTACCAAATTTGAAACAGCAGATGCAAGTGGTTTATGGACGCATGTTTAATTGGATACATAAAAACTACATCACCAATATTTTGTTATGATACAATCAACGGATACTCGGCATCTTATATTTTCAGTATGCTACCAACACGATAAGGGAGGCAGCATTTCTGGAATATCAGAAATAAAATTTATATAAAGATATAATCTTTATGGCGTATTTGCTTGAGTGGTTATGGAGAATGTTTAAAGGATGATTTTATGCAGAACAAGTGTAGTGAAAATTTAAATTAAAAAAAATGGGAAGGGGCAGAATATGAAAATAAATTTTATATTTATTTCACTTTAAAAAATGTGGTGAATAAGTAGAAGATGTACTGGAATCTGAGTGAGAAGTTTTACGTTTATGTGAATCAAATTAACATGCAAAAATTATAGGGACGTGAAATAAGTTCTCGCTGTTTTCCAACAGATGGCGTTACCAGAACTTCATGCGTGTAGCTTAAGAAGATATTATTTTGCCGGAGTGTAAACAATTTATTTTTTTTTCATAGTGTTAAGCATGTCTAATTTCGTTCCGCAAAAAGAATATTTGTGCGGAATTTTCCTGCACTATTTTATTCATCTGCTGCGGAAGCACATATAATTTTTGTTGAGACTTACGGCGATCATGCTTTGTCGCAAACAACATGCAGAGATTGATTCAGACGCTTAAAAAGTAATTACTTTTCTGTTGAAGATAAAGAACGCTCTGACGCACCGAAATAGTTTGTAGATGGAGGATTGGAGGCGCCACTTCAAGAAGACTCATGTCAACCGCTAGTTTGAAAGCATTAAGAATTATTCAGAAGGGCATAGGTTGCCGTACGAATTGAAGTTGAGGGACGTCGAACGGTGTCTTTCCAAGTGTGAACAGCTGCTTCAACAGCAGGAAAGGAAAGGTCTTTTTGCCGCAAACCCGGCTATGCATCAACATCATCGGCAAAGCCGAATATCCATGGTCCCAAGCTTCTGCTCTGCATTTGGCGGGATCAGCTAGGGGTAGTATGACCTGCTCAAACCAAATGAAACCACCACAGGAGATAGCTATCGACTACAGTTGATGCGTTTGAGCCGAGCATTGAAGAAAAAACGGCCGCTATGCGAGTAGAGATACGACAAAGTGATTTTGCAGCATGACAACGCCCGACCAAAACAGCGAAGACTTGGAAACACTTAAATGGGTAGTCCTGCCCCACCCGCCGTATTCACCCGATATTGTCCCTTCCGATTATCACTTATTCCGGTCGATAGCATATGGCCTGGTCGGGCAGCACTTCTATCCCTACGAAGATGCCAAAAAAAGGGTCGCCTCTTGGGTAGTCTCAGACGATGTGTCGTTTTTCTGCCGTGGAATTAAAATGCTGTCGGTAAGATAAGAAAAAGTAGTGACTAGTGATGGAGAATACTTTCAGCAACTAGTATTTTACTATTTTTTTAAGTAAAGAATTACTTTTCACAAAAAAGTGCGAGAATTATTCAAGATCCCATTAGTTACTTGTCATGTTAACAAAACAAAAAAAAAACTATATGGTGTGTATTTCTTTGATGTTTCCGGCTCCCAAAAATAATTTTATCGCCGCATAATATTACTAACGTGTGTCATAACATATTGTGTGTCAGTGCTTTTACAACTTTTTTACAGTGTGTTTGTACTAATGTACATATACAGTTCTAGTGTATATGCATTGACTGTGCAATTAAATTTTCTGAAACAAGTTCCCTTAAAGGAATGGAAAAAATAATTGTAGTTAACACAAAAAATAGAGATAGATTTTCCAGTCACGTGTCTGTTTATTGACTGAAGGTTTTGAGGCACAGGAAATGTAGAGAAAGTGGCTAAAACCAAAACAACTTAAACTTTTTTTTTTATTAAAATCATCAATTTATATGACTACCACATCAAGTATTACTGTTATTAAGATACAATAACAGGAGTTATAGATTTTTTGGGAACCTAGAAATGATACTTGTTAAATACAACAGGGTATAACAAGTACGAGGTAACACGTCATTTTTTAAATTACTTTTTGTCAAAATTACATTTAAAGACGACTATCTGTTGCATTAGAACATCACACATATGCTAAAATAGTTTACCACAGCAAATGCTTTCTTACCACACATCTCGCCTTTACTGCGTTTAAAATTAGAAAATAAATAATTAAAAGCGCTTTCTGTCTTTTTATGAGTTTCAAGCAGATATATATTTTTTCTAATTCCATCAGTATGGACCGCCACATATTCTCCAATTAACTCAGAGCATAAAAATGCATCCCTTAAAAATAATTGCGTAATTAACGACCTCTGCCAGTGTTTTTATTACGATTTAAAATTTGCATCGTTGATTAAGCCGGTGGAGATTGGTAGTTAATGCAGTTTCTTCTGCGAACGCCGACCATTCTTATTTTCTTATTACCTCGGGCTCCTTGTCTTTTCTTCTTATACGGCAGCCAATCAGTTGGCCTGGCGTATAACGAGACCCATAAAATCATGTGAGGCCACTTGGAAATGTGTTAGCTAGTGCTGTTTATGTTTCATTTGCTTTAAACATGCCCACGTTACTGCTTACAATCCTATATAACTTATCGTTAAGTTAAACCGCAAGTTGGATTTAACTTCGCCTTAAATTACGTTATTTTTGTTGTTCCGACGTTATTTCGCTTCAATCAAAAATTTTTATTTGTCTCCCGGGTACAGGGAAACCGTCCGCTAATTATCGAGTAAATTGCGGAAGTGTCGCCGGGCAACATTTCGTTCGCAGTCAGTAGATCAGTTTCAATCTGATTTCTACAGATGGGCTTGAATATGCCAATGATACATGCGTTGTTAAATAAATACTAATTTTTCGCTTTCCGGAATTGTTACTATGTTATCTAACGATCGATTAATAAATATTCCCCCGTTTCTTGTTCTGGACTTAGCATACCAATCAAAGTATAAAAAATTCTTACCAAAATAATATCAAAGTTTATACTGAAATCACTGAAAGTTGCTCATATTCCAAACCTATAAGTGTAACAAATAATATGTCTAAAAGTGATTCAAAATAGAACAACTTTAAGTTAGGACTTAAAACTGCTTCCAGTTATACCGAAAATCGACATTAACGTTCTTATTTTAAATGGGACACTCTATATATTATTGCATTTTCGAATTCTACGTAAAATTTGAGGGTCACTTTATTAAATACTCCCTATATCTAGGCGTTATAGATTTTGAGATATTAATTTTGAAATAATAAAGACCCATGAAAGGGTCCGCGGAGGTGCTAGTAACTCTTCTCAGGAGCGTGACATCAAGTGGATTTTTGGTACCTGTAAAGGGCATAGGTAACACTAAATCATGGTACACCAACAAAATAAAACATTTAATACTAGGTGTTTCATTTTTGCTATTACATTTTGATAACTTCAAACAGCTATAACTTTGTTAACTTAAATGCAACACTCTATATTTTTTTACTCTATCGCATGCAGATTAAAATTTTCTTTCTAGCCATATAAGCATTTGCTGCTCCATATCCAGAAAAATGAAGACCTTCACAATACATTTTTTTAATTAATATCTCAAAATCTATACCTTCTAGGTATAAGGAATATTTAATAAAGTGGCCCTCAAATTTTATGTAAAATTCGAAAATGCAAAAATACATAGGGTGTCCCAAATAAGAAAGTTAATGTCGACTTCCGGTATAATCTGAAGTACCATAAAGTTCTAAATATTTTAGCTGTGTTAGCCCTACTGCCTTTGCTAGGTTTCCAATTTTCAGATTTACTGGATCAGTACTTTCCAAGAGATCGACAGTGGTGGTTCCTGGTTGTATAACAAGGATGTTCTATAATTTACAAAGTATATTAAATGTTAATTTTCACCGATACCAAATGCCTACTGATACAAAGGATTGATGCTACTAGTAAAAGTTTTATTAATCTGAAGGTGCTATAAAAACATAATTAGTACCGCACTAGGCGAAATAATGTTTTTAACAAAATGATATTATGAAAAACAACTGCTCTGAAGATTAAAGCTCCTTCCATTGAATTACATCCGTAAATTTAGTAAACAACTAAAATCATTCGCCAGTAAAATCATCAGATATTGTGGGTTAGATTTCTATAAACACTGTCCTAGAGCATCCAGTTTTCCTTGACAAGGACATTCTTGAACAAAATGTTTCTGTTTCTTTTTCCAACTTCATGGAAGATTTAGTTCGTATGTATTAATTTCTAGAAATTCCAGAACAATATTACAACTATGATGTCAACATATCTGAACCTGCACTTCAGTTTTAGAGTTGCTAACTCCATGGTTTTCTTCTAGAACGCTTACATGTAGATCTTGCTCCTTCAGTTTGTTCATAGAACTGATTTCTAAAGGAGAGAAAATGTCATTTTCTGGTGGATGCCAATTTTATTGCTGTGTCATCCTTGTCTTCTGCAAAGAGCGTTCAGTTAAGTTCTTCCAAAGCTTCTTTAAATGGCATATTTGTGAAAAATTTCGTGACGTCAAAGCTTACTAGGATATCATCTAAATCTAGTTTGATTGCCTCAATCTTGTCGATTTTGACATGGTTTCATCTTCCTCAGTAAATCTTTAATTTTGTGTAACATGTACTGGTCAACCAATACTTCCTCTTTAGAATTGCCTACTCCAGGGCTTCTGTATGGAAGGCACCCATCATATGGAAGGATTAGAATGGGTTCACCAATGTTCTGGTAAATATCTACATAGTTACCAGAACTGCGGACAAGGGTGAAGCCAAGCTGCTCCTTCAGTTTTTTATTAATAAAACTGATACGGTAAAAGAGAAAAATGTTCATCTGGTGCACTTTGTGCGTCTTTTACTTGTCTTGTAAAGAAAATCTTCAGCATTTTTGACATAGCGTTCTGCCTTTACCATTAGATCTTTAATTTAATGCGACATGTACTCGGGGAGTGGGGATCAACTTGTGTACCTTTGGAAGGCAATACAATTGGAATGTTCTTGAATCCCTTGGAATAATGGTCCGATTTAGTTCCTTAGGAACGTTGCAATCGCAGATTTCATCTCTTTGTCATCATTCTTGATATGATTTTTTGAGTCTTGTTATGCACCAGGTTTTGTAGTAGGTTCTCCATTTTGGACAATTCTGTGTCCAAGGTGACTGTTAGTTATGGTTTGTTTGCATTAATTTTCTTACATAGAGAAAGGAAAAAGTCTCGAACAAAAATTGAAGCTTTATGTTATATCATAAAGTAAACAAAACAAGAATATTTACATTAACAAAAAAACAATAACTATAACAAAATAAGTATAACAAAAAATCTTTATTACACTTTCTCGACGTTTCGCCGTTTAGATTACGACATGTTGAGGTAAAAATTGTAAATGTACATGGGGATATTGTATACTTTATAAATTGTTCTATGCCGATGAACACCTACAGACTCTTCTTTGCCATTAGATGAATCAAAAAGTCCTGAAATCGCACTAAACCTATTATTTATATTAACAAATCTAAGGTTACTCGAATTAATGATTGGCAACAAACTATTAACTGGACAATGTTTGCAAAAATTGTTTTAGCAGGTACATTTCTTTTAACAATTAATAATTTTAGAACTGAATATGTAATAGATTCCTGCATTATAATATTAACAATTTTTATTTTACAAGTTATAATTTATAGAATTATATTTTTGCGTGTTGAAATAAAATTTCATGAACTGCAGTTACAGCTACAAAATTACTAATGATAGTTCGCAACTTATTATGAAATAGACCCAAGTTTTTAAAATAATAATGGATTTTCGTCAAGAAGGCGTTTTCCCAGTTCAGTAGCGTTAGCCAACAGACCACTCAATGAAATATTCATGTCTGAACCCGAAAACAGAACTCTCCCACGAATTAACACGGCATTCGTCTCCTGGCCTCGCACTCGTCACATTTTCTATTATATTTGATTAGGTATACAAACAGCTTTGAAGGGTGCTTATGTGGTATCCGTCAATCAGTCAGGCGCGGTGGGCCCCTTTCAATAAGGACGCCGAAGAATGGGGTTAAAGCCGCGTTAAAACAAGTGATAAAACTCCGGAATCGGCTCGGGGCGAGACCCCAGCGGCACCCCGGCGGCAACGTGTAATGAATATAATAACAACATCGGCGTTGCTAATAATTGCCAATTCAAATGATGCGGACTCCTTAAAAAGAGCAAGAGAGGGTCGGGCGGTTCACACAGGGGTGTCGGGACGTGGGGCAAGCCATTGTCAGTGCAAACAACTGCTGCCCATGCTCGAGCATTATGCATTTTTCTATTGAATTAGTATAATGTCTAACTGAACTACATTTACATTTGGCTTTTGGTTTTAAAAAGACAGTTTTATATTTTCATTTGGATTGTCACACACATTGATATAATCAAATCTAAATAGAAAAACAAAAGTTACGAAGGACCCCGCACAAATCTTATGGAAATTGGGTCCAGGTCAAATTCGCTGAATTTTTGATATGTGATAGAGTTCATCATACTGGTCAATTGTCTCAATGGCCACAAAGCTCAAAAATGGATAGTTTGGCCGGTACAGAGCTTTAAAGCTCCGAATATCCTCCACGGATTTATGTATATGCGCAGTGTGTATAGACTTTTGAAATAGCCTATTTCATTTTTTTTATTATCTAGGTTTATATTTTTGAGGTTGCTGAATTCAGATCTGTTGTTAGATTTTCAAAATTGACAGTTGGCAGCTGTCAACTAGCTGTCAATTTGCTATAATAAAGCCAGAAACTTGTTTTTTTATGATTTATTTTTTTTTTTTTTTAGTTCGATAAGTTCAAAGACGATATCAAATCAATAACAATGACTATCGGCAGCTGTCATTTAGCTGTCAACAATTCTTCAAAGTCCGGTAATAAAGTCAAAAAATTATTTTTTGTTTATAACTTCAAGTTTTTTAGATAAGTGAATATAAATATGATATAAAATTATGTAGTCATCAGCTTACAGCTGTCAACAAGCTGTCAACTAACTGTCAAAATGCAATAATAGAGCAAGTAACTTATTTTTTGTGCTTAACTTTGTGGATAAGAAATCAAACATGATATAAGTTTATGACATCACTTTTGAACTCAGTGATCTAAGCAACTTAAAGCTTTTTAAAAAAAGTAACTTTTTGACTTTATTATTGCATTTTGACAGTTAGTTGACAGCTTGTTGACAGCTGTAAGCTGATGACTACATAATTTTATATCATATTTATATTCACTTATCTAAAAAACTTGAAGTTATAAACAAAAAATAATTTTTTGACTTTATTACCGGACTTTGAAGAATTGTTGACAGCTAAATGACAGCTGCCGATAGTCATTGTTATTGATTTGATATCGTCTTTGAACTTATCGAACTAAAAAAAAAGAAAGATAAAACATAAAAAAACAAGTTTTTGGCTTTATTATAGCACATTGACAGCTATTTGACAGCTGCCAACTGTCAATTTTGAAAATCTAACAACAGATCTGAATTCAGCAACCTCAAAAATATAAACCTAGATAATAAAAAAAATGAAATAGGCTATTTCAAAAGTCTATACACACTGCGCATATACATAAATCCGTGGAGGATATTCGGAGCTTTAAAGCTCTGTACCGGCCAAACTATCCATTTTTGAGCTTTGTGGCCATTGAGACAATTGACCAGTATGATGAACTCTATCACATATCAAAAATTCAGCGAATTTGACCGGGACCCAATTTCCATAAGATTTGTGCGGGGTCCTTTGTTATTACAACAGCCTACAATCTGCTGAAGTCTCATGATGCAAACAATTAATTTCGAGCTTATATTTCAGCATTCTAAAGCCTAAGACAGATGCGTCTTTTGAAACTGCTCACTTCAACAACCCACAGTAAACCAACCTTTCCTTCACCCTGAATTCTCAGAATCCAATACTATTGATCCGACTATGTAGCTTCAATAATATCGATTTTGCAGTCTTGCAATAGCTAATGTCCAAAATTTATTCTACTACATGTTAATGAATATCCAAAAAAACACACTGATGTATCGAAATAAAACGTAAATAACACATTTAGACGCTTGCCTTGGAATATTTTATCGATATTTGCTTAGATGATTGAGACTTCTCCAAAGATGTACGATGTATGATTTTAGACGTCCATTTTCTGTACAGGATGGTTTTTTCATAATAAATTGTGTAAACTATTATGTATTGCATAAATCGTATACAGGGTGATTCATTAACAATGGGAAAGTCGAAAGCTGAAGATACTACACATGAAATGGTGACGATTGGCGCAAACATCCGAAAGTTAATAGTTTTGGAAATACAGGGTGTTGAAAGTTAAAATTTTAAATCGTTTTTTTGCGATTGTTCTGAAAATAAGTAGGTTAGGAACTTGAATATTTGTGAAACTATATTTTTTTAGGCTAAATTAAAAAAAACTAAATTTTCGGTAAAATTGGTCGTAAGTGGCGCCCTCTATGAGCAATACTGAAATTACACCACGCATCTTATTCGTCGCCTAAAAAAATAAAGTTTAACAAATTTTCAAGTTCCTAAACCTACATAATTTCAGAATAATCGCAAATAAACGATTTAAAATTTTAACTTTCAACACCCTGTATTTCCGAAATTATCAACTTTCGGATAAGGCATGTTTGCGCCAATGCTCACCATTTCACGTGTAGTATCTTCAGCTTTCGATTTTCCCATTGTTATTGAATCACCCTGTATAATATAATATTTCGTTAACTCTTAATGCAACAAAAATCTATTATTTACTTTAAAGGTACTTTAGTTATTTCTATGCTCATCTTGGAATAAATTTTATGTAGATGAGACAGCAACTAAAGGATATATTAATTTAATACTATTTCATTAAATAATAAGAATATGACTTTTCGTAGTGACTTTTGTAACTGATTGCATCCAATAATTCCACACGTTTCGCCGATTTTCAATGTCGGCATCCTCAGTGGTGACTCTGCAGAAGCTTCGCTCTCAGTCAGGGCAAAATTTTTTTAGAGTCACCGAGTAAGAGAAAAAAAATATATTTTCGCAGATTCTGATAATCGAGTCTATTTTCCTTTTTCAGTAATCTAGATATAACCACAAATGTAATTTTGCTGACATACTTTTCTAACTGGACTGGATTGCCTCTTCATTCGTTGCCTCAGGTCAATTCATTTGTAGCGAAAATATAATTTATCAAGGAATTCATTCTGCCTCTTCCTACCTCAGACCTGTTATGTGTTATAAAAAACATTTCACATGAATCAAATTCTTTTAAAATACCTCTCTCGATGTATGAGACCGTAGTTGCAAACAAATACTAAACATCAGAGACCAAGATAATCAGAGTGGTATGATGATCCTTTTTACTTCAACTGATATTGCCCCTTTGTTCGATTAAATAGTAACCACTCAGCAGTTAACTAGTTTATTTTTACACATGGTGTGCATTTCTTCAAAGGGGTAAAAGAGCACGTGAAAATATACAATATACTATGGTCTAACAAGTCATGTGTTCCAGAAAATTAATCAAGTATTATTACGCATAACATAGGCCGACCCTGTATCGCCCGTAAAATTGCACGTGAAATGAGTGTTTCAAATACTACTGTGTGGCGTATTATGGGAGCAGTTACCATACTCTTATCATATACAACATGTGGAGGCTTTGACAGCAAATGATTTTCAGCCGAATGTAGAATTTTGTCGTTGGTTTCGAAAGTCGTATAACCACCAAATTATGCAAACACAGTATTTTTCGCAGATGATTGCTGCTTTGCGGAAGTTTTTATATTACTCACTATTTGTGTGATGCTAATAATTATCACGTTGTAGAGAATTTACCTTTCCAGCACAGATGAATGAATTCCGATGCAACATATGTGCATAAACTATATTACCTTCACACTTAAACGCTGTCGCGTATTTTACTCCAGTTCAATTAGAGTTTGAAAGTAAAAAAAAAATATTGCACTTTATGACAAAATTAGGCGGGTATGGTTTAATACGATTAATAAATTTATTTTTAACAATTGGTATAAAATTTAATTTAATTTTTATTATTATTGGATTAGTTGGGGGATTTTTTGGCACACGGTCGATAGCCGCACGGTTTAAGGCGTCAGTACTTAAATCGATGTGTCGATCTGCCCTGGTTTCGAATCCCGCGGCCGGTAGACCGTAGATTAACTATGCTTGTACGGAGGATTGGCACCCTCTGTGCAGGTATGGTAGGGTGGAAGAATGTTGGCTTGGGTCAATGTGAGAGATTGACACCGGTTGGCATTTGACCACCCCCCTAATTAATGAGGTTTTCCAGGTTTCCCTCATTTCTGCACTGAATGGTGGTTAGGGCCTACCAACATAAGTCGTTCCTGGGCGCAAATGCGGCCTGCGTAATAATAATATGCCGCCTCCTCTCCCGCACAAGTCTCCGACTTCTGGGTTAATTCTTGTAGTTAGAATGAGGAGTAGAGATATTATTATTATTATTATTATTATTATTATTATTATTATTATTATTATTATTATTATTATTATTATTATTATTATTATTATTATTATTATTATTATTATTATTATTATTATTATTATTATTATTATTATTATGACGGGAAAGGGTATGTATCATAGTAATATCAAAAAAGCAACTCGAAAGAAGTGATGCTAAGTTGGCAAATTACAAATAAGTTGCAAAAATACGTGTTTTTTCACTTCTTTTACTGCCCATGACAACCTAGATGACCTATCGGAAAATTTGTCATTATATGTCGTAGGCAATTAAATTACCTACAATCTAAGATATCTAAAGTCATATTTCAGCTATTTGTTTACGGTAAAATAAAGGTCGAACGTGGAAAAAATTCCTTATTATTATTGCAAAAAGCAATAGATTTTGATGTATTTGTTAATTTTTTGCATTTAATTGTTTAATTAATTAACGTTAATTTTCGAAGTTAATATGGTAGATAAAGGTTCTAATTGAACCAAAGAAACGTATCGAAATCGAAAAATTTCAAAAAGTTTAAATTAAGTTGGTCTTTACAACTAATTAAGTAGAACGTGTTATAACCAAGTTGTACCAGGGTCAGGCCAAAACCGCTCGGGAATTCGCTCTTTTTACATTAAATAGAGCTTATTTTCAAGGCAGTTTAAAAAAAAAGAAGAAGTCACATATGTCTCTTTGTTCTCAATATACTTAGCTTTTTTTATAACGTTGATGGTTAACTACTGAACGTATCAAGCCGGGATTGTAGAGACAATTAAAAGAAGTGTTAATGTTAATGAACAGTCTGCATGCAGGAGAAGGAGCGCCGGGCCAGCGTTAACTCGGCTCTCGTCGCCCGCGAGATTTTTGACTTGAACGTTTCTAATTCGATTACATGACATACACGACGGTATTCCTCCACATGTTTCTCAAACTGTTTGTGAATTTTTGCAAAATTATCTTCAACATAGATTGAGAGAACGCAATGGACCTATGGCCAGCGCGAAATTCCGATATGAATCTTCTAAATCTTCCTTTAGAGATGTATTTAATAGAGACGTTGTCCAAGTCGCCTAAATTCAATACTTATTAGTTGGCTCATGGAAATAATTTCGAGTAATATTCAGCCAATTTCAACCAATTTCAGTGCCAATAGTGTTTCAACACATTCTAACCGAAAGTACTTAAAAAGTGTATTGAAGTAAACGTTTCGACTGGTACAAAACGTTGCGAGGTGACTTCTTTGAAATTATTACGTGCATTCTATTTTACACAACGGGGCTGGTTTCAAAATTTCCTCTTTCTTTTATTTGACAATTTTTTTATCATGAAAATATGTCATTTTAGACCACAAACCATAGATCTTGTTGTTTGTCATTTATTACCCCTGTGAAAGAACGCACTTATTCCAAAAACACCCATATTATAAGTACGAAGTAATTCTTGATGTTAAAAGTTTTCATTTTAGAAGTTATTTTATTCATGCAAGTTTTTTTGCAGGAAATGGAAGTTATCTCCTCCGCAAACTGCCGTCTGTGACCATTACCCATTCAACGAAATCAACTTTAATCTTCTTATTCGGTCGGAACCGGCAGCGGTTCATCTGCGGCATGCATGCGCATATTTCACGGTTTTCAGAGACATGTTTTCTTTTCCGATACGAGATGTCGGAAGCGGGGCTCATACATCGGCCTGTTTATTGTCTCGCGTGTATTTCATTGTCTGGGACATGAAGTTGCGGATCAATGTGATTTACGGGGGAGCGAGGCCGGCCTGCAAATAAATAATAATAAATCCGGGATGAGCCGCGGAACAGCGTCACGTTGCGGTCATAATCCCCGGCGAGAATGGAGGAACCTTCTTCTGTCGTGACGCCGCAGGACTGCGCTGCAATTGTCTGTCCCGACAATGCCGCCACCGGCTAGCTGCCTTTTGTGTGGCGCGGATTAAAGAAAGCGTCGTTCGCCGGGACGGGCGATATTATTTTATATGATGCCCAGCATTGTGTTAAATAACATGCACTTGTGAGTCGAAAGAATGGAGTCGTTTCCAATTTTCTATTATAATGTTTCTCAAAACGTTTTCTAAATTATTTTGTGCAAATGAAAAATGATACAAAACAGTTTCATTCGCATTACTGCGTCGAATGACGCAATTTGTAAGAGTTTGCACGTAAGATTGTTTTTTTTTCTGATAACTGCATTTGTAGGCCGTCAGGTTTCAGGGGACATTGCGATCGACGCCCTCAGATCTGACCAATTACACATTTAAGAGGTCTGTTCAGAAATTAACCGAACTTTATTTTTTTATTCTTTATTATTCATTTTATACATTATTGGTCCTTGACTCCTTCAAAGTAGGTATTTCTCCCTCCCATTTACACACTTTTCCCAGCGGTGTTTCCATTTCGGGAAGCAGTTCTTGATAGCTCCATTTTAAGTGGTCTTTAATGTCTGTGACAAATTTGCTTTGATGCCATCAATAGTCTGAAAAAGGCGTCGTTTCAGCACTGATTTTAACTTCGGAAATAACAAAAAATCGCAAAGAACTAGGTCTGGTCAGTAAAGAGACTGAGGGAGTACAGTAATCTGACTTTTGGCACAAAATTGACTAATTGACAAAGCCAAAGAGTGTTCTCGCCACAACTCTGGTCTCTTTTTGCGATTTTTTTCATGTAACCGTGAGAAAACGCCTTGATAGTTTCACATGGTTCACTGTTTTATGTACTTTGACACTATAATTCAAAATGCACAATTCCTTTTAAGTTGAAACAGCTTTTGTATTCCGTTGTGATCCTTTGAATGAATGTTTCATCGTAATTGAATTGTTCAAGGAGTTGCAGACAAACTACCACATGATTTTCTTTGTTGTTCAGTCTTCGAACGAGGAACAAATTTTGCTGCAACTCGACGCATGTTCAATTTTTCAGTCAAAATTTCATGACCCAGTTGAGATGCTAACCTGTTCTGCAATTTCTCTGACTGTCAATCGGCGATTTGTACGCACCAGATCTTTGTCTTTCTGAACGTGGGGGTCATCAGTTAAAGTCGAAGGCTTTCTTGGT
This sequence comes from Anoplophora glabripennis, assembly GCF_000390285.2. Lineage (NCBI taxonomy): Eukaryota > Metazoa > Arthropoda > Insecta > Coleoptera > Cerambycidae > Anoplophora > Anoplophora glabripennis. The sequence goes on along the minus strand of NW_019416321.1, from coordinate 583,323 downwards.
CGAGGATCATCTTCGATTGACTGACGACCACTTTTAAATCGTGAAAACCATTCGTAACACTGCGTACGACCCCAGAGCATCCATAAGCTTGTTTCAGAAGTTAGCGTTAGCGTAAAAGTTTTCCACAGTTTCACGCAAAAATTTACGTTGCATAGTTGTTCCAAAAAATCGCATATTTAAAAAATTGTCATTAACTCTTCCACTCAAATGACAATATCACGAAAACTAAATGAGATATCAACAATCCAAGAAGATGTGGTTACAGAGGAGGTTCTGCGCAATGCAGTGCTGACAACATCATATCACTAAATATCTCCATAAGCGCGTAATACAAAAAGTTCGGTTATTTTGTGAACAGACCTCGTATTACTTTTATTATCGTATTATAATAACTTAAATAATAAATTACCTCTTTTAAGGGAATACATTTTTAGATCTGAAGGTGTTGATCGCATTGCCCTCTGGCTGCGAAGGGCCTAACATCTAAAGCTGTGACAATGCCAACAAGTAGATGGACCCTCTGGACTATAAAAAAAAAGGTGAAACAGTCCATGACTGTACTGAGAAGCAACAGAAATTTAGAAAAGTCGTTCATTTCAACTGGGCTAGAGCTTATAACTACCGCATTTTAGAAAGACAATTTAAGGCCTAGGTATTAAACGTGGTACATTATCTTAATCTGATTTACATTAATAAATTTGGTTGAAGTCTTTCAGTTTTGACAGAATAATGCTTACTATTTAATTTATATAATTTACTTAGTTTTCTCATTTTAAGTGGCAGTCAATTAACACGACATATTGCGCTTTCAGGAAAACTCTCAGATGGTAAAAAGTGAAATTTATACATTTATAAACAGTGGTTTATTATTACAGAATTTTATAACCTTCCTAAAATCTCGTTCAGCTCTTTCCTTTAATCATAAATTGAACTAGTTATATCTCAGAAAATATTTTAAATATTTATGTAAAGATTGAATAGTGTAGGACCTAAGACTGTGCCTTGCGGAACCCCATTTGTGTATAAGCTATTACAATTACCAATAAAAGCAGTTTGCTTTGTCGTTATAAGATAACTTTTAAAAGGGTCATAACTGATACCACGAAAAGCAAAGATTTCCAATACTTGAAATAAGTCTGACAATCAGTCAAATGTTTTGAACTTCATAGGCATGTGAAATATTATTCGCGATCTGGAATCCACGAACACACACTGTTGATAAGTTATTATTTTATATTTTGAAGCTGCGTGTTCTAAATTTTATAGCTTTTTATAGATTTTAGCTAAATTTTATATAACAAATCTAAGAGTGTATTGAGAAAATAATTTTTAGGAATCTACAATTTTGGTAGGTACTAAATATACCTATGGTGTAACGATGTATCTAAAGAAAGACATAATTGCAAAGTCATAAAAATAATTTAATTATCAAAATCAATAATTAAAAACGAAAATGAGTCAAAGATATTTTTAAACAAATCAAAATTATGCCTAGATAATAATATTTAAATATTTGTTCAAACATTTTAATTGAAATTATAGAACGAATAAACAAATCTAGTCAAGATTAATTAGTTTAATTAATCAATTGGTTTTCTAATTTATGTGTTAGCTAATTGTTTTTATATCTAGATAATATAAAAAGTTTATAGCTGCTTTTAGACATACATTTAAAATTATTTAGATGCAATTCTACTATTTAAAAAAAAAACAAAATTTTTCGTACTTCCTTAAATTAATTAATGATATGAAACTTTTTAAAATTTATCAGTATGCTAATCATCCTAAAAATAATTAATCTTCTTCAATTACGTTTCTCTAGGGAAATTATAAATGTATTATCAAATTATTCAAAAATGGAGAGGGACTTTGATATTATATTACTACATATAAAGGACAGTAACGAATTAGTAAATTTTTATATCCACGAATAAGATAATAACCAAATATATTGTAGTAATACAAAATTACAAAGACATTAAAAATTCTCTATGAATTAAAAATATGAATAATATAACTAACTACAGGCATAATATAATTATTACGAAATGATTAAGTACCTACTTTCATTCAAGTTCCGTAAGTTTCTAATGAACTAGGATGCAATTTGCTTCGTCAATCATTCCCTGAAGTTACTCTACAATAATTATATTGTCACAGAGCGAAATAAATTCACAGCAATGTTTAACTGGTTGTATGACTTCAGCACACGAAATATGTCTTAGATGTCAGTTCGGATAACTTTCTAGTACGCTAGAACAATTTACTTTAACGAATTAATGAAAATATTTTGCTATCAATATTAGTGACATTTTAATTAACCTGTCTTCTAAAGTCTCAAGAATGTACTTATGTACTTGACTAGGAATACAATTTGTTTGGTAGGCTAATTAAATAATTGTTTATGAGAAAACCGTATTTCAATTTATCCTGAAAAATGATTTTTTTAAGAATTACTTTATTTAAGACAACTTCGAAATCATTTATTTGTTACTATCTATTTTCAGAAAAATGTATTTCGTTTCAATGTTCATTTTATTAATTTTTTTATTGGTTTACTGAATATTTATGACTTTTAATTTGTTAAAATCGACTACAGAAATCATTTACATACTTTATAATTTATTTATCCACATCGATTTACATTTGAACGAAAACAGATTAATTTTGGAAAATGTCTCTTCGTCTCCATTATATCTATTTTCTTAGATGCGAAAATTTTGCTTTGGTTCATTTGAAAATAAATGTATTATTTATGATTACCATATTTTAGAAATTAGGAAAATATAAGAAACACCGATTTGTTTATAGGCATTGATGAAAAGTATTATGAAAATATTGACACTTTTTTTGAAAATCTAGGTTTTCTGATATTTTCCTAAGTGATATCTTTGAATTGCCTTGTACAGATTCCATAACTACAACAGTAGCAGTATTCTTTTTTATCTTTTTAATATTCATTACATGGGAATTGCTCTACGAGTTACAGTTACATTTGGATACTTTTCATTAAAAATTTGTATTGCATATTGATATGAAATATTACCAATTCCGTAACATTCCACAAGATAAATTCGTTGCTCCATTATTAATAAAAATTATTCGGTGGGCAGTTAATAAATATAAATAAGTTGACTTTGACATTAATCAGGAAATATCCATGGTAATTATATGGTATGTAAAGATTAAAAGTTAAAAATTGCGGCGTCTTCTTATTTGCAAAATGTGATTATTTTTATTTTTTTACTAAACCCCGTATTTAAGCATTTCTTGAGTTCTTGAACAACAACAACAAAAATTAAAGGCGCTTTGCTCAGGGAAAATGTCATATTCCGAAATTTTTTGGACGCCTTGTATGTTTTATTACATATTTGATTACTGCCCATGGCTTCCCAATATATTTTTAAAGATACACTCTAAAATGTAATTATTGTGATTTCACATTCCACAACATGTACTGCTGCAACAAGGAACCTATTTTAATTGTTGTAATTTTGTAGCATTCTCGTGTATCGTTTTCCCAATATTGGTGCACCACCTTGAAATAAATCATACCCACAACCAAGATCGCATAAGAAACTTCTGTTAGTTTTTGTATTGATTAATAAATGGGAATAACCTTCTTTAATAACGACTTGCAGTTAATCACTTCGGTTTGAACAACAGGAGCCGCTTCGTAACGGGGCAAGAGGAACACACTCGACATTTTTTAACGAAGAAGAAGCCGTGTTTCGTGTTACCGGCTTGCGAAGGCGCTGAATGAGAGGCGTAGACCATTTCAACAACGTACTTAGATATTCATAATTGATATTTATTATTTATAGTGGCGTCCGATGGCGGTCTAGATAGGGATGATATATGCGGCGGACTAATTTATATTAGACTGACTAGCCACTTGGAGCTACCATCGCAGACCGTCTCCTTCAATGGGTATAGACGCTAGAGGCACCAATTGCTAATTTTATACTAACAAGATTTTTTTAAACAAGGCGAAGTCTCATCAGAAAACCTTGCATATATTTTCGTCATTCTATGAATATAATAAATATACTTGCTATTATTATTAAATTAGAGAAAATCTTGACGTGACTGAAGCACAGGATATACAAAGTGTTTATATCTACAGGGTGTCCCAAAGTTCGCATCTCGGGCCCATAACAGACAAACGAAAAACGACAGTAAAAATCTGTTTAGATGGCTTGAATCGGGACTCACTAAGGTCCGTTTTGCACTTTCAAAATTCGAAAAATAAAAAAAAATGACTTCATCAACTTTTTTTTCCACGAACATAAAAATTTTTATGATAACTAAAATTATCTATTTTTTATTAACATTTCTTGTACAGAAATTTTTCTCTATCTCTTCTCCTTAAAAAGTTACAATAACAAACATTGTTCAAAAATGTATCCTAGTCATGATTTAATCAATATTGCTGTGAAAACAATGACTGACACTGCTGTCACAAGTCTGTTTACATATTAGTTTCTGTCAAACGCTATTTCTTGAATAATAAACAAACTAGTAAGTGGTTGCTAAAAATTAAAAATGTTCATAAACAATGAAAAAGTTGACATGATTTTAATTTATGGTGTGGAATGTCAAAAAATGCCAGAAGAGCTGCTAACGCAAAATGATTAGAAAGAATTTTGCGTGCTAATGAAAATGCATTTTCATCAAGAAAAGGGAAAGGAGTTTCAAAATCAGTGTGTAACAATATTACCGTAGATAATCCATTGCAATATTTTGAGAAAATTCCTAGATATTCTATACGACAGGCCACTTTTGCATTAAATTTAAAAAGAAGCTCTGTGCAAAGAATTTTGAGCTCCAATGGTTACTATGACTATAGACTAAATAACTTGGAGCACTTATCTGGTATACATACTGAAAAAAGACTTAATTATGTAGCCCAAATAATGGTAAATTTGGAAATAGATAATAGACTCTACAATACATTCTTTGGACCTTTGGAGAGTCGTTTTATTAGTAATTGCAAGCCAAATAAAAGGAACGAACGTTAGGTACCGGGCCACTGAAAATCCACACTATGTTAATTCCATTCAAAAGCAGGGCCATTAAATATTTGGTGTGGCCTTATTGAAATGCATTTAATTGGCCCATACTTTTATGAAAATGTATTGAACGCTAATAGTTATTTACAGTGTTTGCAAGAGGAGCTTCAAGCACTGCTTGAATATGTGCCGCTGTAGCTCAGGTTGAATATGTGGTTGCAACACGATGGTATTCCTCCATAAAAAGCTAAAAGAGTTACAGAGTATTTAAAACATATTTTCTGGACTAAGTGGGTTGGAATTAATGGACCTGTAGAATGGCCTTCAAAGTCTCCAGACTTAACGCCCCTAGACTATTTTTTATGGAGAACATTAAAAAATCAAGTATAGACACCCACAGAAATTTGGACCATTTAAAGCAAAAGGTTCGACATGTTTGTGAGAATCTTTCAAGAGAAACGTTGTTTAAAGCTACAAGGGAACTTAGGAAAAGATTCGATAAATGCTTAGAAGTGGGAGGCATGCATATCGAAAATTTTTTAAAGTAATAATCATAATTTTATATTCTGTTTTGTGTGTTGTTATTAGTTATTGTTATATTTATTAGTTGCAGTTAAAATTGTTTAATATTTTCTATATTTGGTTATCCTATTTTACCGTCATTATGTGTGTTGTTCTATTTTTGTTCACAGAGTGACCTTTTTTTAAGTCATGACTAGTTCCAATACAATAGAATACACTTTTGTATAGGTACCTAATATTTGTTATTGTAACTCTTTAATGAAAAGAGATAGAAAAAAATTCCACAACGAAGCACATCTGGAAAGAATTAGTGAATACGAGTTACGAGATGAAGATCTGCAGAAATGGATAAAACGGTTAAAACAGTTAATGTAAATAATTAGATATATGAAGAACAACTAGTATAAAGCAAAGGAAAATTTGGAAAAGGATATGAAGAACAGCCAATATGAATTGAACAACGGCTATGATAGAAATATGGGAAGATTTGAAAAAGAAAAATGACATAAAGACTGTATATAAGAATTAAAGAATAATCGGGAAGAAATGAGAAATGAAATGAAGAATAGTTTATATGAGACTATAGATAAACTGACAAATTCGAATAAACTTTCGAAGAAGGAATTACTCAATTGAGAAGTGACTGCAAGATAAAGAGTCGTGGAAAGATAGTGTAATTAAGTTAAAATTTATACAGTTGTTCACAAGAAAAGTTGGCAGAGGGTAGTTCTTATACCTAAGAATTAAACCGCCAAACTTTGACGGAAAGCTATTGCGGAGCATTTACCTAAAAATATTTGATGCAGACACTTCAGCAAATAAGTCCGAAGAAGAGATGGCAGCATTGCTAATTATAGCTCTATCAAGAGAAACTGTAGATATTTTAAGAGCGACAGATGAAAATACACAAAACGCTATTCTTAAAATGAGAAATGGAGAAGCACATCTGCAGCATATTTAACAGGCACGACTAGCAATTTAAAGAATATATAGCTCAAATGGTTAGATTAATTCATCCCATTGCGCCTATAGATCAATTCTTAGTGAATGATTTCATTGATGACTTATTAGATTATAAGATCAGTGAAGTGTTGTTGAGGTTAGCTAGAGATAAAAATATTTCCCAAATGTTGGCCCGAAACTGAAGCCACCCGAGAAGTACCCAAGAGGTCGTTAGGGCAGGTCACACAACTTAGTACTCAGAAAGATGTACGATGAAGGGTCAAAGGGAACTATTGCTGAAGAGCTTGCGAGATTTCCTAGACAGTAGGACAGTACAGGACTGACTTTATTTAGCACATCTTCATCTCATCTAATATCAGGACTGCGGTGTCGAAGGTCAAATAGGAATCGATGCCTTTAGAACACAATAAAACTAGTTGAGAAGAAGGAATCTAATACTCATACCATGAAGGCTCAGTTATTGGAATTGAATAAAAAATAAGGAATTTAGAAGAAAGCAGTAGTTAATTTAGCCAGTTAGAATAAAAATTTGAAAAGGGCCAACGTCGAACTCTCCAAAAAAATAAGGTTAAACTAGAATCGAATAAAACGCAAAGAAACTCAGCGGACCAAGTAAAAAGAGAAATTACAGAAAATACCAGACACTTTTGGTGCAAAGGCTAACTGCTGATAAAAGAATTTGGAGACCAAGTTGGAAAAGTAGAAAGTGAAAAACCTCCAGTGGAGCCAAACGAAAGAACGAAATATCAGTTTTCGTACCTTTGTTTATACCTAATATCTTTATTTTCGAATTTATAAATCTCTCCCACTTACGGTATTCTAAGGAGTTAATTTATCTTGAACAGAACTTGTTATTTTTACATACTTCCTCGTGTAAGGTTAGTGTTTATCTTGTAAAATGCAACATAATAAATTGTGAGCGCATTCCGGGATAATTGACTCTAATTTTAAGTACACTTCGTTCTTCGTGGGTCCACAGCTAAGAGGACAGCTTTAAATTATAGAGAAAATTGGTTTACCCAGAATGTGGCACTTGTATTTACGAAAATAGAAATTAATGAAACTTATAAATCAAGTTAAGATGCTTGTTTTTCTACATATTCAAGTGAGAAATAAAACCACTACTACATCATTAAGAATACAAGGTGTATCAATTAACACATAAATGAACGACTTGTGTATTTCTCGAACAATTCATAAGGAAAAATAACATAATATTCCAAAAACATGATAAAAAGGACAATCAAAGTTATTAAATAATAAGTAAGTAATTTTTACCAAATGCACATGCAAGAGGTACAAAGTACACACTAATTACTGATTCGTTGTAATTAGGAAAATTAGTTTATTTTAAGAGTTTATTGTTTAAATATTTAAATTTGGAAAGTATTTGATTTTCGATTACTAAATAAATTGGTATACAAATCTAACAAATATCGACGCATATTAGATTGTACACCTAAGCACTAGTAAGCGTTTTCTCCAAATCTAGTGTACTCTACCAATTTTGGTATAGAATTGATTCACGCAGTTAAATTAGTTTGATAATGGAGACTCGTATAGAACTATCCATGTAATTGCAAACACCTAATTACACTAAAACTAGACCTAAAGTAGATTATATATGTTTGAAGTAGATACAACCTTGCACTCTCAAATAACTTTCAGTTTCCCGCTTTTTTCTTTAAACAGTAGATTGCTCAGTTTTCATAATCGCATAAAACGACCTCTTCTATCTACCTAAATAGATCTTATCTACTATACTATGTTACGTAGATTTTCTGATTGTGCCATGTCCAGTTAGCAATTCTATAGTCTTTATTAAGCTGCATCTTTCCCCAGGAGTTTTTTGCCACCATCTTGTGTCATCCTCATTCGTGCTTGTATGTTTTATTTGGATCAAGTAGTATAAAAGTATAATATCATGTGCATCGTCAAATTTTACCCATGTTCCGAATTTATCCTAAGAATCCACCCGTAAAACTATAAACAGCTCTAAAACAATTGCAGCAGATCAATACACGGTCGAAGATGTCAAGCCTACCATCGAAGCCAAATCAAGTTAAGGTGGCCATATTCCTGGCCGAGAAATAGTGAAATTTCTGGCGTTTTTAGGTACTGAAATCTTTAAAAGTAAAACGTGTAGAACAAAAGTAAGCACAAAAATCAAATCCTTGATGTTTTGTTTATTCATTGTTACCATTTAAACTTACCCAAATAAAATAAGAACTAAAAATAAAGCGTTTGTAAAACATGCGTTTTCTGTTATCCTAACCCCACATTTTAAGAATTATTTTCACGTACTTATAAATAAAAGGAAACAATTTTATATGTAGGACTAAGCAAGTAAATGTTATAAGAATATTTACATGTGGAGTTATATATAAAAAAGTTAGTATTTTCGTAGATTTCAGTACCTAAAACCTTGATGGTTTGATCGTTTTTTGTACCTGTTTATTCGTTTTACTGCGGCGTCTTTGACAATACTCAGGTGGCATGACATAACATTCCTATTATTTGATAAGCTTTAGATTATTCAGTTATTAAATGTTTGATATTATTTGTCTTTGCGGAAAACACTATTTAAAGAATATGGGGCCCTTAAGACTTAAATTTTAACTAATCTTTTGAATTCTGCCGCTGCGCTGGAGCTGAAGCCAAAATCACCACTGACACTCCGAGCCAAAGCAGAAAATGGCGACGCTCACAAAACTCAATGTTGCTCGCGGAGTGACCGTTGAAAACCGCTGCAAGTCGCCCAGAAAAAGCAGATGCTTTCTAATAAAACCGCATGAAATCCACAAAAATCAAGCCACAATAATTTTTATTAAGATAACATACATATAAAAATGACTAAAAATAACAAACATGCATTGTACTACTGTCTTCGTTTGTATGACTCCAATTCAAAGAATACTCTTGATATTGACCCTTGATTAGTTACACAGGTCAACATTTGATCTAGGGACAATCGTCAGAAGTGACTATAGTCAATAGGGGTTTTCTGGGTCGCTGATCACGAATCCGAGGTCGGAAAAGCTGCATCACATCAGGTTCAAGGTGATTTGAAGGTCAAATCAAGAAATGACCTCCAAAAAATCTGAAAAAATTCATGCTTATGTTTTAGAGGTCACTGAATCCGAAGCCGAGATTTGTTTACCATTAAGATACACCCTAGAGGTCATTCAAGGTCATTTCAAGGTCATTCATGAAGTATTTTGCACAGAAAAACAGTCTGAAAAATCTGAAAAAATTCGTCTGAATGTTTTTGAGGTCACTGAACGGGAATCCAAGGTTATTTAAGCTCCATCGCATCAGGTTCAAGTCAACACTTAATTGGATTTACATACTTAGAATACAGTTAAAAGCCACTCACTTCATAGTGAGCAGAAACTCGGATTTGAGTAAAATTCACTCACTTCTGTTGTAATATTTCACTCATAAAATTTTATTTCATACCAACAGAGCGAAAATTTCACTCAATCGGGTGTGGACAGGAATTGATACATTACTAAGTAAAATTAAGTGAATTTGAGGGAATTTTTTTTACAGTGTACTTATCCATCTATGCAAACCTTAAGGCTCAAATTTGAGACAACTTCCATTCGAGTAAGTATCCTGTATCCGATACTGTAACATGACGCTGGACTATAATAAATCGGCGTACGTGACACGCGATCCATCGGCGACTGCAAGTGCGAAATGTCAATCAAGAGGGCCGAGGCGCGATGCCGCTATGCGTGCGCTAATTCCAGCCACGCATCTCGTAATTGGCCCGCGTAATCCGACGCTGGCGCTCCGTCCCGACAAGCAGCTTAGGATTTCATACCCGGCCGAGACCAGGATAATTAGCCGTATGGACGGGTCCCCCACGTCCCCCGGGACGCGGCTCACTCCCACTAATTGCCATTAGAACGATCATAAAGTCAAAAGGGTTCGTTATTTCTATTATTACGTTCGCCCGGAAAAATTGCCGGTAACACCGACCAGCCTTTCTCCCCACCCCTGGGAATATCGAAGATTTATTGGGAAAGTTTTCTAATGCTTTTATTATTAGCGAGTCGGGGAAATTGATTAATATTATTTCGGTCTAATTGCCGGTTTCTAAATTTAACTATAAACTAATATAAATCAAAGGCGGTTTCGGGTGTCTTTTTGTCGTAATTTAGTGCCGAGAAATGGAGGTTATGTCCATTACTCTATTTATACAAATGGTTCCCTAAATTAAAATGATTCTTAAATATTTGGAGGGCACGAAATTTATAACTGCAATTACGTCCCTGGATTATTAACACTCGCGGGTCTGTTGGTCATTGGGTTTTCATTTCGACTGTCTCTATGAGAAAACTTTTCCTTCAGCTTTCTGCATCAATCTAAGCTTATAGTCAAAAATAATAAACTGAGGCAATAGTTTTACGTGTGAACAATATGATGTCAAAAAAACCTGAAAAAAGCCTTAAAACTATTTTAATAATCTATGTATACTTGTATTAGTCCAGGGAAGTTAGGAAAAGTAGCGGAAATTTTTAGGTGAAGCATATATCGAAATGCGGTTTTCTGCATTGTGTTCAGGAAGGTCCCAGGAAAAAAGTCTATATCGTCTGGTTAAGCCATTTTTTGAAAAATGCCTTCTGGGCCGGAAAATGCATTTTCCAATTGCACCATTACTTGCACCATTAAGGGAACGACTGGAAACTCGGAAAAATAGCTCGGAAATCGTTACACGGGGGTTTTCGGGGCTGCCGAACTCGATTCTGGCATTAGAATTACTCGGAGGTGCACGGGGGTGGCTCTGTGGGGGTGCGCGGGGGGTGAATTGGGGGAGAAATGGCAGCGTGCGTGAAAATCGCTCCAAACTCGTTACTCGGGGGTTTTCAGGGATGCTGAATTCAATTCTGGCATTAGAATTACCCGGGGGTATGAATAATAAAAATTTTGATTGAATATTAAATAAATAAATAATACACATATTATAAAAACAATTGCTTTGGAAGTCTTTTGTGCCTCGAGACTGGATTTGAAAAAGGCGCCAAAGCTATAAAGAGAGTAGAGTATCGTTACCACGGGGACCGGCGCGAACAGAAATATTCTGTATCGACTGAAGAGAAAAAATATGGGTCCAGTTCCCGCGCGCAGTCGGCGTCTCTGTGGCATCAGTCGTTTAGGACCACGTTGCTTTTTCGTTGTATGTAAATACAGTGCTACAGTAATCAAGTTTCTTGGATTTAGGACCTTTTTTTGGTGTTAGAGTTCTGTCCAGCACTCTTATACCACGTTGGTTTTTTGTTATACGTAAATATAGTGCTAAAATAATCAAGATTTTTGGATTTTGGACCTTTTTTGGTGTTTGAGTGGTGTCTGGCACTCTTGGACCACGTGGACTTTTCGTTATACGTGAATACAGTGCTAAAGTGATCAAGTTTTTTGGATTTTGGACCATTTTTTTGTAGAAGAGTTTGAACAAGATGTTTAGTATTTAAGTTAAAAATTTAAGTTTATAATGAATAATTCAACATTAATAAAAACTCCTTTTTGTTATTTGAATAAAGTATTATTTTCATAATTTGTGATTTTTCACTTTCTCCTTTATCATTTCCCACAGAGCCACCCCCGAGCGCCCCCGGGGAAGTCTAATGCCAGAATTGAATTTAGCATCCCCGAAAACCCCAGAGTATCGATTTTGGAGTGATTTTCATGGACGCTGCCATTTCCCTCCCCAATCACCCCCAGACAACCCCACAGAGCCACCCCCGATCGCCCCCGGGGAAGTCTAATGCCAGAATTGAATTCGGCATCCCCGAAAACCCCCGAATAACGAGTTTGGAGCGATTTTCACGCACGCTGTCATTTCTCCCCCAATTCACCCACCGCGCACCCACACAGAGCCACCCCCGTGCACCCCCGAGTAATTCTAATGCCAGAATCGAGTTCGGCAGCCCCGAAAACCCCCGAGTAACGATTTCCGAGCTATTTTTCCGAGTTTCCAGTCGTTCCTATAATGGTGCAAGTAATGGTGCAATTGGAAAATGCATTTTCCGGCCCAGAAGGCATTTTTCAAAAAATGGCTTAACCAGACGATATAGACTTTTTTTCTGGGACCTTCCTGAACACAATGCAGAAATCCGCATCTCGATATCTGCTTCACCTAAAAATTTCCGCTATTCCGGTCGATTTTGATCTAAATGCTCTGGACCGTATGTTTACATTTAGAATATTGATACTAACGCGCTTAACTTGAGTCATAACTCTAACATAGACTCGTCCGCCTTTACACAAAATAGTGCTTACCGTTGTTGTTTCGTTCGACTGGGCCATTGGTGTTTAGTGTTATTTTACGTTACGTTACGTTAGATTATGTTATCTTGATGATTATTTCAAAATAATACATACGTATGACAATAATAAAATTGATGAAATGTTGTTATCTACGGTGAACATCAGCTAATTGTTGCAGAAGTATCACATCAATAACCAGAAATGAGGTTCCATCCCACCCCAGAAAATGTGTTCATCTCAAAATACTTCACTAAATGAAATTCCTTTGTAACAGCTTTTTGCTGCTGGATTCTGGAGACTTATAAGAATATGTCTAACTAAATATGTCCATCCATATTCTAGAAAATTTGAGAAAATTGAATTTTCTCTTGAAAGAAAATGAGTGCTATTCTTTACTAACTACTCTATTTTCTACTAGATTGGAAACTGTCGAAAATTTACCATTGAGTTTATAAGCTACGATATCAGATAAGTCAAAGTAAGCACTGACGCTTGTCCACATATTTTGAGGCCAGCGGACACTGCGATCGACGCCTTCAGAAGTGACTAATTGTTTATTACATTTATTACTTTTATTACACTATTGTAACAATTTAAGTAACGAATTGCCTCCTTTTGAGACAGCTAAATATCATCCTAATACTAAATAAATGTTGCAATATGTATGCAGATAAAATACTCATTTTTTTTTCTACTGTGACTATAGCATTTAGCTTATGGTTTTCTTTTACAGACTTCACACTTGCACAAAATATTGAATGCGGTCTCCTCTTCATCCTAGCAGAACTTACACAGGTTGTACTTTACTAGATCGATATTATTCAGACGTGCTGTGAGCCTTCAATGCTGAGTTAGCAATAATATAGTTACTCAATTGAAGTATTGATTTCCTCACCATAAAATCCTTCAGTGTCTCCTATTTTTTACCCTACCGTTCACCCTGTACGAGTATTTTAATAAAGCAGCTAGCCATATCCTGTAAGGTCTCTACAGGCCTGCAGAAGAGCTTTCTCTGGCTGATTCATAAGTGTACTCGTTGTCCAAAGGACCTAATTACCTGGTGTCTAAGCCAGGTGATCTCGTTTCGACTTTCTAGACGTATCAAAGACTTATCAATCTAATACTAGCCTGGATTTGATCCCATATGAGCTGATTGTACTTAACGCTGCCTGAAATTAATATGAGTTGGTTATTTAAATATGTATTTAACAGTAACATAGGTAAAGGTCTTAGTATACAGGATGTAACTAAATAAGTGTAAAACATTTAAGGGGGTGATTCCTCATCGAAACAAAGATAGGATCTTTCATATAAAGAAACTTCATTGGAGCATCCCTTGTTAAGATACAGCCCCTTAAAGGGGGTACATAAAATTTGTTTAACAATTTTTTTCACAAGCACTAAACAAGTTACAATATTGAAATTAACCTGACATTTTCTACTACCAAAAAGACACTTAGCCAGTAATTTATTTGGTTTACCCCATGGTAGTAAGGGGTGGAAAACGCAACCCCTAAAATTTATTTCCAACGTAATTTTTTGTCTTATTATTTTTTTACCATTTAAAAAATTATTTCCGATAGCCTGTTTCATTCTAAAAAAAAATGTCTCTTGAATTTTTTGCCCAAATTAAACCAGTTCGCAGTAAAAAATTATTTTACGAACAACTACAGAGATACATCGTCATAAATGCGGACTGGATTTACTGTTATTTTGTAGTTACTACCTGCATTAAATGATTAAAGGGGAATAATCAAAACTAATTTAATAATAACAAAACATACAACATGTAGAAATCATAGTAAATGTTCAATATGTCTACCTTCAGACATTACGCATGCGTCTAGACGTCGGCGCATTGAGCCACGTATTCGCTCAAATATTCCTGGAGTCTCTCTAATTACCCTGCACGCATCGATAATGCGGTTTCTTAAGTCCTCTACATCGCGAACAGGAGTACGATAAACCAAATGCTGCAAATGGCCCCAAGTAGACAAATCCAGAGGATTGAGATCCGGGGATCGAGCGGGCCAATTCTGTGGTCCTCCTCGACCTATCCACTGATTTGCATATGTTTCAGTTAAATGCTGACGTGCTACTTGACTAAAATGGGCGGGAGCCCCATCATGCATAAAAACCATATCCCTTCTGACGCCCAAAGGAACTTCCTCCAGCAGTACGGGGGGATGCACTTTTCTTAAAAATTGAACGTATGCCTCACCATTTAATCGAGGAGGTAGAAAATGAGGCCCAATTAAATAATCCCCAATAACTCCGACCCACACCTTAAGAGAAAACTGTTCTTGATGGTTAGTTTCGACAATAGCGTGATGGTTTTCATCAGCCCATATGTGGTAATTATGAAAATTAATAATCTTGTCCCGAGAAAAACTACATTCGTCTGTGAATTCGATCGTCTTCAGAAAGTCACGATTTCTTCTAATCATTTCCAGCATCCAATTGCAAAATTCAAGACGGTTCGGAAAGTCTCGCGGTAACAGTGCCTGTACTCGTTGCAGATGGTAAGGGTATAAGAGATGTTCCTTTAAAATTCGAAATACCGTCATATGATCAACATTTAGCTGGAAAGCAATCTTTCTAGTACTGGTAGTAGGTTGTTCTTCTATCAAATTAAGTACTGCTGCCTCAAGCTGTGGTGTTCTTACTTCTCGATGGCGACCACAATCCTGCGTTCTTTTGTTGAATGAACCATATTCACGTAATCGTTGATGAAGTCAGACAAATATTCTATGTGAAGGATGCTGCCGTTGAGGATACATTTCAGCATATCTTGTAGAAGCTTCTAACCCATTCCCCTGCGACAGACCGTAAACGTAATGCATATCAGCCATTTCCTCATTTGTGTATGCCATTTTAATAACAAGTGAATTATTAAAGTAACAAATTAAGAACAGAACAATACACAATTAGTATTACTTCAATTTCAAAAATTTACAAACTGACAGCTTGATTCCAATTTAATTGTCAGTATCGCTAATGGCGGCCTACTAGATAAATTAGTTTCGTATTTTCGTTTTATGGCGATATGTATCTTGTTCGTAAAATAATTTTTTGCTGCGAACTGGTTTAATTTGGGCAAAAAATTCAAGAGACATTTTTTTTTAGAATGAAACAGGCTATCGGAAATAAATTTTTAAATGGTAAAAAAATAATAAGACAAAAAATTACGTTGGAAATAAATTTTAGGGGTTGCGTTTTCCACCCCTTACAACCATGGGGTAAACCAAATAAATTACTGGCTAAGTGTCTTTTTGGTAGTAGAAAATGTCAGGTTAATTTCAATATTGTAACTTGTTTAGTGCTTGTGAAAAAAATTGTTAAACAAATTTTATGTACCCCCTTTAAGGGGCTGTATCTTAACAAGGGATGCTCCAATGAAGTTTCTTTATATGAAAGATCCTATCTTTTTTTCGATGAGGAATCACCCCCTTAAATGTTTTACACTTATTTAGTTACACCCCGTATAATCAGACCATTTGTTTTATGTTGTGCATAATATTAAGATATTTGCAATCCGTACAACTATTTTGCTTTAACTGAATCTTTATTCAAAGTTAATGATATTATTCCGTGCAAAGTATTCTTCATTTAAGTATACAGTGTTACAAAGAAGTAGGTTAAACTATTAACCATACACACCTTCACAATACATGGGATGTGGTCTTTTCTTATTTGGGTAGAACTTTTATTGGTTGTCAATATTACCTAGACATGTACTGAGTCTTCAATGTTATTGTTATCTTTATTCATCTCATTATTTCTTGGTATCATTCTGTATAAAGCAGCTAGCAACAATGTCCCAGAAGAGAAGAACTATCGACTCTCTTCTTGATCTAGGCACCTCGCGGACAAGATGAGTTTGGTCAGACTGTAAATCATTTATTTCGCTTATCCTAAATCTGACTTGAAATCAAATGTTTTATATTTCAAAAGTTTAAAAGAAGCCTCTTATTAGCTAATAATTGTACTATATATGTGTCAATACGTATCTTAATGAAAGTTTGTGCAAAACCGTACTTATCTTATCAACTTCCACGTCACCTGCTACATGGGTGTTGTATAACAACGAAAAAGTAATATTAACGGTCGGTAGAAGGAAGCACAAAAAACAGGCGCTTAGGTAGGAAATTCTGGAAGGAAGCCTAAATAGTTGAAGATAGGCAGTTGAAGTGAGAACAGTGTGGAGCTCGGTAGTAAGAAGATCGGCGGGCAGGGTGTCAAAGTAGTGAAAAGTTAATTGGTTAAAGTGTCATTAGTTAGCAGGTAATATTCTTTAAGTACTTTGTTGTTAATTGTTCTGTGTAATCTTATGACTGTAATGTTTATAGATGTTTCATGATAATAATTCTTTGTATGTAGCTTCCATTGCTTTATGCTCAAGGGCGTATATTTTTCTAAGGTAAAATTGTTATAATTATACTTAAAGTTTGCCCATTATTTACTTCATGTTAAAAATATATGTATTGTCCTGATTGCCAGACATTACAATAACGACTTCTTTGTTTCACATCTAACTTGTTTTTGCCACGATTACGTTATACGTAAAATATAGATGTTTCATGATAATAATTCTGTATATGTTTAGCCTTCATTGTCTTACGCTCAGGGGCGTGTATTTTTCTAATATAAAATTGTTACAATTATTATTATAGATTGCTCATTATTTATTACATGTTAAAATATGTATATTGTCGTGACTGCCCAGATATTGCAATAACGACTTCTTTGTTTCACATTTAACTTGTTTTATCATGATTAGGTTGTTCTTTGATTTCTTGTGCTCACTTTATGTCATACGTCTATACGAGCCTTGTTGAGTTTACTAACATTTTCGCCCGTGCGGAACGAATCTGGATTAAGCTCGATTGCCTCCCGTATGGGACTCCAGTGTTATGAAGGATCTTCCGAAATCTCAACTATAGCTGGATTGCCTCCCGTATGGGACTCCAGTACCTTCCGGCTCTGCCGGCTAACTAACACCAAACCTCTTCAGTTTTACTTGGAAGTGTGTATGACTAATATGAGGTAACAGATGACATTTAGTGACACATTAAATGAGACAGGTCTTATTTATCATTAGCAAAGGTTCTTAATTTATGCCTTTGGTTAGCGGTTGTTTTGTATTTATATTTGGGTGGTAAGAGCAACGATCGTGGGTTTCTCTGCCATGCTCTTTCCCCACAGGAGCTCTAGGTGAGCCTGGCACTCTCTTTTTATGTTTAATGGTTGTTAATGTTTTTGTTGTTCTTTCTATTTGTCACATGTTTAATTTGAATTGTATGTAAATAAAGGTTAGGTGTATTTACCCCGCTTTTGTTTTATATAATTAAACCATACATCCCCTCTACAAAGTTAGTAGCCAGCGCCTTCCGGTCAATATAAAAAAATAGATACACACAACGTAGGTAGTCCTTATGACGATCACATATTTTTGGCCACAACTACGTTTACTTATTTTTTTGTCGAACCTAGGGTTGTTATACTACAAGTTGCATTTTATATCAACTTTTATCTATCACCTGCCAAAAATAAATGAAGCAATGATTTATTTTTAGTACCGAATTTTGAAGAGATCCCGACCTGTAAACTGCAATCGAGTCCACCGCAGTCTCTCACGCATAGCTATTGTCTTGCTCTCGCCAACGTTTGAGATAATTGCTTTGTTGGACTTGTGCCGTGACGCTGGCACAGCCCACACACACGAGTCATTCTTACCCTAAGCTTAATCCGTTCCAAATACTATTATCATTTTTGTATTCGTCGCCATTGTTATTCTTTGAAAATTTCCGAGAGAGACTCGATAATCCTGACGGATTTATAATTACTTGCATACGGGCAAGTGTGGGGCAATAATTGGTGAGAAATTAGCTGGCAAATAATTCATGAACTATACGTGTATTATACGTTAAAAGATTTCTTATAGACCGATTAAAAAGAGATTCTTTTGAATGTACATATACGAGTATTTATGCAGTTTAAATTGCTTCCTAATGTTCTAAATTTATTCTTTTTGTATCGCTGTACTTTATGCACTTGTGTAATTTTTAATTTTTTTAAATTATTTATGGAGTGAATTCTCTTTAAGTTATGGGTCTGTTTTTGTCAGCTGTTTTTGAAAAAATAGTAAGTACTGGAAAGGGTATTCTACAATGCATTTCTTATTATTCACTGAAAACACATATTTTGAGTGAAAGACAAATATGAGTAAATAACAAAAACAATTTTTTTTTTAGTTTCTTAATTGAAAGTTGGATGTCTAATGTTAAGCAGAAACATATCCGAATCGATAGATGAATATTTTTGTACAGCTCAGTTCGTTGCTTTAGAGAAATTTAGAAATTAAAAATCAACAACTGATTCAATATCACAAATGCAATTAATTTATAATATCTCGTGAACTAAACCCAGAAAATGAGAAAATTACGTGCCGATTGTCTCCCACAAGAAGTCGTGGAAGAATTGGTAAACAAACCTCTGAAACGGAATCTACCTAGGAAAGTTCAAGCCATCTAAGGAAGAAGGGGAATGAACAAATCACTGTACTCCCGGTCGATAAAGGAAATAGAACCATCATCATATAACATAACAGAGTACATATCCAAACCGGAAAACCTACTACAGCACTCGGTGTATGAGAAGATCAAGAATAACCCAATCAAGAAAGTATGGAAATAGGTGGCGTATGTGATTCGAGTATGAAACATTTCCAAGGAGCTACAAGAGAATGAAGTTGTATAGCCACTCATTCACTTATCCGATACCTGTTACACCAAATTAAGGTTCTACTAGGAAAGACAAAACATTATGTCCCAAACGCTATAGATTTTATGGAGAAGATGAAGGAAATCGAACTAAATCCAGATGATATCCTAGTGAGTTTCGACGTGCTAGTCCCATAAGACAAGGATGAGAATTTGATAAAATTTAGTGCATTAGAAGGACCTTCTTTTCCTTTTGTGGATGTTTTATGAACAAACTGAAACAATAGTTATTGGTCCATCCATGTCTCTAGCTCTGACAAATATCTGTGGAAGACTTCAAGGAAGCAACTCTAAAGCCGAAATGGTGGTTTAGATATGCTGACGATCTAATAACATTTGACCCCATGAATGAAGAAGGATTTCTGAACTACATTTAAATAATGTTTGTCGACATCAGAAGATCGGAGAAACTGACGTTCCTATATGTCCACGTCAAAAAAAGAACTGAGCGCTAACCTAGAGCACAGTGTTTAGAAAAGCCATTATAAACGCTGAGTTTGGATCACCATCTAGCCCAGGATGCAGGTATTACCAACACATTAGTACGTCGAGCACGTGCTCGATAGTACTACACTAATACATTTACGATCTGCTCTTAGAGGGAATGGATACATCAATAGAAATATTGAAGTAGCCATCAAAAGAATACCAAACAACATGTGAAAGTAGGAGTATGTGGCAACGACTATCTGCTGGCCCGTCTTAATACCAGAACTCCGTTGAGAGACCAAGACTAAGAACGGAGATATTTCAATAGAGAACTAACTGAAATTTGAAAATGACTCATCCGCAAATATCAAGAACCGGAATGACACAAATACAAACCAAGTAGAGTTTCTTCCGAAGAAGAGAGAACTATTTGATCATAATTAAGGTGGTTTGAATATGAAACACATCTATCGGTAGCAGAAAAATATTGTAATGAAACTCGCATTACTTATCAGACAGTCAAATTCAAGAAAAAAATTGTTGGTTTACACAATTATTGTACAAACAACTTCTTTTAGTCTACTTCTTCAATTAAGACCATAATGTTTAATTCAATGTAGAACCGAAAATACGAAGTTACTACATATAAATAGAGGTTATTGAGTTTTGAAGCACCGGAGATGTTATAGAATGCAGGTTATGTTCTCCAAAATACTCGATTTTATTTTTATCTACGATAAATATAATCCATTATAAGACACCGACAATTTGTTCGCTTCCGGGCCTCTTTTTCAAGATCAATATTAATAGTTTTCCCGTTTGCAGCGGTCGGGTCCGTACCCCTTCTCATAAATGATTTATTTTATTCCTGAAAACATACAAGCAAAGTCCCATTTCCTGGATGGTGATCTCCCCGCGCGATAAATAGCCCGAATAAAATAAAAAATATACAGCTGCGAGGCTAATCTCCGGAAGAACACCTTAATTCTGAGGGTGCGGGATCGGAATCCCATCCTGATATGTGGATGTCGCCGTGCAAAGCCCTCTCTAGCCTCGGACTCCCGACAGGGCGCCCGCCTGATTCGGGAAATTTACGGCGACAAATTCCCACATATTATGCCGCGGGAGGCCGTGGAACACCGCGGTGTCACGCCCGTTTACGTCACGCTCTTCTGGTCCGACCCCGACTGGCGCATCGGGAGACGGGGGGCATTCTATTTATTTATTTGTTGGTTACAGTGTCCTACTTATAAATGGATGCAAAACAGGCCTGTTCGATAGTCATTTTTTTAGAGCAAAAAAAAAAACTGGAATTACGGACCATTTCTCAAAATGTTGTTTGAAGTAAACTAAACTGAGATTATAAGAGAATATCTGAGATCTGATTCATTATATTTGTTATAATTTTACAAAAAGGAAAATGTACAAAAGACTTCGTAAATAAAATAACTCATATACGTATGTACAGTATGTCCGAGGATTGAGTGAAAGATACGAAAAAAAGGCATTCGTGATAAAAGTTTTTGCTTGTTTAAAAAATACGAATCACCGTGACGAACTTCAATGTTGTCGTACAGGGTGGGTCAAAAACACAAAAATGTTATTTTGAGTAAGAGTAAACATACCTAATTTTGCAAGATACGAAAAAAGGCATTCGTGATAAAAGTTTTTGTTTGCAAAAATGAATAAGAATCACGTTAACAAAAATTTAATTAAGTATTCTCTAGCAATTTGATATCTTCATATAAGCAATATTCAATGTTTACTATTTTTAGCTTAATTGTTGTAATTATATTCGTATTATTTCAAAATTATACTTGAATAAGACGTATTTTAGTTTTGTACTTTGTTTCCTGTATAAAAAATTAAATTTCCGGTAACGTGACTCATTCATTTTTCAAGCAAAAACTTTTATCAACAATACCTTTTTCGTATCATGCAAAATAAGGTGTTTACTCTTACGCAAAATAATATTTTTGAGTTTTTGACTCACCCTGTACAACAAAATTAAAGGTCGTCATGGTGATTCATATTTTTTAAACAAGCAAAAAAACAAATACTTTTATCAAGAATGCCTTTTTCCGTATCCTTCACTTTTTGGTCCATTTGTCCCCTTGAAAACTCAATCCGCGGACATACTGTATACAAATTTTAAGAGAACATTATTCAGACATACCAAAAATACACTATATTTGTGATATGGATTTTAAATTCTTTGAAAAATGAACTATATAAAAATAGTATACTCGTATGTACGGTCTGTTTTTTATCGTTTTAAATAACCCCAACCACCACCAATGTTTTACTCAATTTGTATTGAACACCTCACATTTTATGTCGACAGTTCGATTTAATATATTATTTCAATTTCTTGGAAAAAAATATGTTTTAGTGAGATGTCCTTCAGTGCAGTGGTTAAACAATGTACTCTATTCCCCAATAAGTTTTTAATTAAAAATTCTCTTCAAAAATAACCAATGAAACACTCAAAGCGCAAAACGTTTCATCTACTAAAAGTTTGACGTGAAGAAACTAACAGTCTTAAGAATGGGAAACACTAGTATTTCTAATAGCTGTCGAATTTCTTCTTTGATTGGTTTTTAACTTTTTCACAACATCATTCGCTCAAAACCCAATATTATTGCACTTTCCCGCATATGTAGCATCAAAAAAATAGAATAGGGACTTCTGATATTTCACTTTTGTTCCTATTTAAAATTTTTCAAATAGTTTTTGTCTTAACTATGATGCTATTACCGAAAATAGGACCGATATGATAGTAATAAGATGTTCCTATCACATAGCTTTTTATTATTTGAAAATCTTACATGTTCGTAGCTTCAAACAAATCCTTAAATCCTATTGTATCGCACTCCAAATTATACCACCAAAATTCATGATTATGAAGAGTTAAAGTGGAGACATATACTCCTTTTCTAAATCTCAGTTTATTAGACGAGAATAACTTGTTTATTTATAACGTTTTGTTAAGTCAGCACAGATCATTTCGATTCAAAATACCTTTCGCTAAATAGCAGCAAGGTAGGGCAGATATATTCCTAAATGTTGCAATGGTAACGCGAAACAGATGAAATGTATAAACTCTATTAATTTAAACGACACCCAGCCGATATTTATGGGTGATATTTTAAGTAATATTTAAACATCTTAACCCATTTCGTTTATGCCCGCTGTTTATGATCTTAGGTCATAGATAATAAACTAGTAAGCCATAATGCCTGGCTATTGGACGCAGTATTAAATATGACTATAAATTAAGTTTAACCCTCATGAAAATAACACTATTTGACATTTACTTACTATAAAATGTTGCTCGTATATCTAGTCCAATATACAGGTGATGCAGTGGGCAGCTAAATAACGTTTGCGGTAGGAAATATTATTCATCGGTTACTACGACTAAGGCTAATTGGGTTTCCTCTATCTTCATTAATAACTCTTACATACACATTATATGCCGCTCATTACATTTCATAAATATAAAAATCCTTTCACATTTTTTTGTATGAATTGGATGTACAAACAGTAGGGAGTTGAGACCAGTGATTCCTAAAATGTTCAGATAAAAGTAATCTCTTATTAACATTTAAATAAGTTTTAAAATTTGTCTAACAAATAGGAAGTATTTAATGTGAGTTATGACTGAAAAAGTTTGAGGATCGTAGATTATATCACCAAAATGGAAAACTGCTACAAGACCTGTTGTGTAAGAAGATTAAGAACGATTTGGAAGTTCGTAAGTTTCCAAGTGTCTCAACATCTTTTAGGAATCAGTTTAATGATTGAAAGAGCAGCTAGAGGTCCACTCTTAACCTCAAGCCTGGCAAATCTATAGGTAAATCTATATGGGAGCTTTTGGGTAGAAAGCCTCAGGGCTTCGACAACTTTAAAATCAAAATGTTGGTTCAAATAGCTAGGAAGAAACCGTATGTCACCCGATGGCAGAGCGTTTACAGTTACACAACAGCCAGTTACACAAGTAAGTATCAAATATTGAGTCCGTGCAGAAACAAGGATCATGGACACTTTAGTGGATCCTGCAATCGCCATCTCAGGGACAGACATTGGGTCACTTACGATCATGTGGTACTAATAGTTATTTACACCATAAAGGAGGTAAATTGTACTTAACTGCTGCGTGGTGTTTAACATTTTATCTGCTCCCACAGTTCTTTATGGTTCATAATATAAAGATGATATTTTTTACATTTCTTAATCAATTCATTTTGACATTATTCAAAATTTTTCAGTCACCTTGATTGTTTGGATTTTGTTTGATATAAAGCTATATAAAAGTTACAATTTTGCTGGTTTTGAATTATTATTTCTAAATGAGTGATTTTGAAATAGAAAGTGCAGCAAATGCTGCCTGCGAATTTTTATTGCCCGAGAAGTCGAAAGTGTCCCACGGACAAGCATATAGAAATTACAAAGAATGGTGCCAGAACAAAAATACTTGTGTTTCTAAAATGTCACTGCTACCATATTTCATGGAGAAGTCAGATCTTTAAAGTCACCGGCGAGTTTGTGGAGTACATACTCAATGATTAAATCAACTATTTTCATAGAGGAGAACGTGGATATATCAAAATACCCCAAGTTGGGAGCATTTTTGAAACGTAAGTATGACGGCTATACACCTAAAAAGTCAAACGTTTTACAAGAGAACAATTCAACGACTTTCTCGTTCAGGCACCCGATAATACATATTTGCTAATGAAGGTAGTGACGGTCTTAGGCATTGCAGGAGTATGCCGTTCTGATGAGTTATGCAAACTTATGTACTTTGGACAACGTCAATTTCAAAAATTTCGATGAGATTATTGTAGTTACAATTCCAGATTCTAAAAATGGTATGTCACGTACGTTTACAATTACTTCTCGTCTAAGTTCTGATTCTCACCTAGAAATTCTCAAGAAATGTCAATATTAGATTGGAAATTAAAACTGAAATTTCACGCTTTTTTATGCGCTATCAAGCAGGTAGATGTTACAACCAACGAGTCGACAAGAATACTCTCTCTATTATTCCTAATAAGACTGCACAGTTTTTGAAACTAGAACATCCTGAAACATATACAGGCCATTCATTCCGAAGAACATCGGCAGCGTTACTGGCTAATGCAAGAGTTGATGTATTAGCAATCAAGAGACATGGTAGGTGGAAATTAGCCACAATTGCAGAAAGTTATATTGCTGACAGTTTAAGTAACAAAAATTAAATAGCCAACAGAATTGTTTACAATGAGACTTCAACTCTAGTTCTAGTAGTAGGTTCTAGTATCGTAGTACCTACGTCGCATCATGCTATTTTAATGGATCAATCAGATAATAGTGACTGGAAATGGAGCGGTCAAATCATTTCGAGAAAAATGTGACAATTAGTAAACGCGAGGGGAATAATTATCCAGATTTTATAAATGTTACTAAATGTAATAACTGTACAATTACTATAAATATTCATTCATAATAATTAATAACATGTACTCGTAATGTTCATCAAATATTTCTATTTATTTGTTCATAAAATATGCATTTCGAAATCGCTTTTTTCCCTAGGGAGGTAACTTACCTCACTTACCGCCCGTTGTCTATAGCAACATCCACTTCTACAGTAAAATCCACTTACCTCCTTAAAAACAATGTTTTAATAGTCTATTTACTATAGTGGGAGCAGACAAAAATATTCAACTATACAACATTCAAATATTCAAGTATTTGTTATCAAGGAAATGGACGAATTTCTGGTAACAAGTTATGCTGACTGTTTCTTTTAACTGTCGTGGTGTTGGCCACATATAATTCCGTCCGGATGGAGAAACAGTCACCAAAGAATATTATTTGTACGTTATGAAGCGTTCGAAAGAGAGTATCCGCCGTAAAAGACCAAGGGACAATTCTTGGATTTTGCATCACGATAATGGTAATTGTGAATGAATTTTTAATCAAAAACTCAACGAATGTCAACGAGCTGCCACCTATGTTTCTTAGTTATTTATCCTCATTTGTTGTCGCAAATTGAGAGCACCAACAATTGAGGAGAAATATCTAACTGAAAAATTGAGAATTTATTGCAAATCGAAAGGAACTAAAATATTTTTATAGTATTCTTCTCCACAGGAATCCCAACTATAGGTTACAATGACTTTGATATTAATATTTGTCACCGGCTGTATTAGTTGGAGATACTGTAATACTAAAAAATAAAGGTTATTGGCATTTCCTCGCACGGACGTTAGTATTTGCGGTATTGGTCTATTACTCTGTGATTGTGTCATTTGTCATGTTGGCTAAGTAATATTTATAGCGTGTACAATAAATCGCACACCCACTGCGCGGTACAGCATGAGGGTATTTAACGATTGGTCGAGAGGAGTCAGTTCTTATATACAACCGCTACGTTATTGTTTCGTCCGACACATATTTATCATTTGAGATTGAAATATTCAATGCAGGTGTTTTTTAACCCTTTTTTATTGGCACGTAACGGCTGTGGGATATTTTCGATGAAATATTTTTAGTACTACCTGTCACAAATGATGAGTGAAATATGGGAAAGAAGAAAAGTTAGTTCAGAATGAAAACCTAGAAGAATTGAAGATAAATAAAACACTATACGAAAATGGATAACATAGTAAGTAAATTCGTCAAACGAAAGCCTAAACATGACTTAACGATTCGGAACCGTTGATGCTAGAGAGGAGATTTAAATGATTGTTAACAAATTTGCAGCCACGCGAACTAAAAATATCTCAAATGACAACAACCCTTATTAAGAGTTATTATTGTAGAGGTATTGAAAAATGTTTTCTAATAACACCATGTATGATGCGTTTGGTTGTGCCTTCTTCTAGTAATTTGAAAATAAAAACTGGGTATTATCAGAAGCGAGTATAATTTATTTCATTTCATTTAACTTTTAAAAGAGAAAGGAAAATGCTCTTTCAATATAAATTAAGATTTTCTATAATTCAGTACCGTAGAAATAGTATTGTACCAAATTCCGGTCGATAGCCGCACGGTTTAAGGCGTCAGTGATGTGTCGAACTGCACGGGTTTCGAATCCCGCGGCCGGTAGACCGTAGATTATCTATACTTGTACGGAGAATTGGCGCCCTCTGTGCAGGTATGGTAGGGTGGAAGAATGTTGGCTTGGGTCAATGTGAGAGATTGACATCGGTTGGCATTTGACCACCCCCCTAATTAATGAGGTTTTCCAGGTTTCCCTCATTCCTGCACTGAATGGTGGTTAGGACCTACCAACATAAGCCGTTCCTGGGCGCAAATGCGGCCTGCGTAATAATAATAATATGCCGCCTCCTCTCCCGCACAAGTCTTCGACTTCTGGGCTAATTATGGTAATTAGAATGAGGAGTAGGGATATTATTATTATATTGCCTTTATTTAAACACGTTTTACAAAACTTTTCACACAACTTACAGCTTTGACATATCACAACAACAAATGTCAACTTAACCTTCAAAGAACTTTCTCCACGTGTCAGCACGGCCGTTTATATAGTTTTCTTTGTTTCTCGAATTTTCCATGGGTTTCTAAGATCAGTATAGAACGGTCTGTAAGCTTCTAGGAACATAATAAAAAGAAACAGAACATATTCTAGAAACATCATGACACAAATAGGTAAACAAATAAATGTATCTGCAAAGTACACTAAGCCGAATTTCGTTAGTTACAGTATATTTAAAAGACATAAAAAAATTGTGGGAAAAATTACAGTTTGAATAATTTATTTTTATATGCATATATTCTTATTAAATCAAAAGTCAGACTAATTTCGAATGACAAAGCATGGGTTAAATGGGACAACAATGACATAAAATAAATTGACTTACCTTTATTGTTCTTCATTTTCAATTATTGGATCTGAAACAAAAAATTACAGTTGATTTGGAAAAATCATGAAAAAGATTGTCATAACTATTGTACCAAAATAGATAAGGAGAAAGTTTTTAAAATATAGGGTGTCCAAGAAATAGTGGGATTTAATATTTAGGTAATGTTACGAGTTTAGAGCTATTTTTTTTAACCGAACTCTAGAATTAATGACTCTTGAGGTTGAGAGTTGAAAATTATTGGAAAAAAATTCTTTAAAGCTATGTTTTACTAATGTATTCAATTTACCGATAATTACTTTAAAACCGCAGGGCCAAAGCTATTCCCCAAAATGTTATAGGTCTAGTTTTCAGCACATCTTAATAGTAATAAAAACCTAAAAACAACAGTTAGCACTTTATTTAGCAAAATAAATGCATATTGTCAAATTTCATTTCACATCATATACTTAGAATTATTAGTCTGCTGCATGAATGAACGAATGACTAATGACTAGAAAGTGAGACCGAATAAAAAAAAATAAATCAACTTGTGACGTTATTTT
Source organism: Anoplophora glabripennis (assembly GCF_000390285.2). Lineage (NCBI taxonomy): Eukaryota > Metazoa > Arthropoda > Insecta > Coleoptera > Cerambycidae > Anoplophora > Anoplophora glabripennis. Next base: position 554,920 of record NW_019416321.1, on the reverse strand, counting down.
TGTGAGTCCTGCCCAAATCGAAGGGTTCATCCACCGTCTCCTAAATACCCTGTATACAGGAATTTATTAATTCTGTACAAAAAAAAAAATTGAATTTAAATGAAAATATATATATTTTTGTCTTTATTGTAGATATTAAAGACTGGATGCCCCAGATCACCCGTCCACCTCTTCTAAAATCTAAAGTACGTGGTTATGTGGAAAAAGGTTTAGAAGAAAGTTACTGGCCTCCAAGAGGCATATATTGCCGTGACCTTGTCTATGACCTTGAAGCTCATATTCAAGGCCATTTCAAGATCAACTTTTTTTCTTAAATGGAAACCCTTATTTTTATCCCGGGGTTTGGAAAGAGCGGAAAATTCTACATTGAGATGATGTATCATGTGTGGGGTCCATTTGACCCCCAAGGTCGCGTGGAGGTCAATTTTTTTCAATTACAATTAATGTGTAACATGTAATACCTATGTAATACCGTTGAAAAAGTACCTAGATACAAAAAGAAACCATAAACAGTAAAACAAAATTGACCTTCACGTGACCTTGGGGGGGGGGGGGCAAATAGAACCCACACATGATACATCATCTGAATTTAGAATTTTCCGCTCTTTCAGAATCCGGGGTTGAAAATAAGGATTTACATTTAAAAAAACTAAGTTGACTTTGAAATGACCTTGAACGTCGTTTTCAAGACAAGGTCATGAACCATTTTTAATTTTACTTTGAATTTACAAGGGGTGGACAGGTGGTCTGGGACACCCCGTATAACCCTGTGGTATTTTAAAGGTGGACTAGTCATCCATGTAAAATACCATCCGTAAAATTTCAGGGCAGTTCGATCGAACTCGTTACTTCTAATTATTTTAATGCTTTCTTATTTATATTCTTTTTTTTTCCTTATTTCTAATGCTACGCCTCTGGAATACTAGTCGGTTGCCATAGAAATACTATACTCGTCAAGTGCGTGTCTTTTACACTCCCCTATATTTCGTAGTCAGTTTAGTTCAATAATTAGATTAGTACATACGAATGTTACACAATGTGATGCAAAAATGTACCAATGACAACTTTTAGCCCTGAAGAATATTGTATCATAAATAATTACATAAGCAGCATTTATAATAGACGCTTCGAGGGGTGCTATAAATACTGTCTAAAGACTTTATATCACAGGATTTGTGGTATCAACTCGTGGAGGTACCGTAGAACATGTTGCAATTGTCGAAGAAGGGATAAGAGATAAAATTTCCGTGCTAAGATTTGAATATTTACTTTAAATTGGTCGCCGAATTGGTATAATTTCAACCAATTGAACAAGATCTAGTAAACCATCGACAATGCCGCAAACATAATTCGTGAGCAACGTGGCAAGTGATCTCGTGTACAAATGTTTTATTATTCTCTAATGAAATGGGTAAACTGGAAATATTGTCGCTAAAGGGCCTGTTTCATATGATCTTAAACAAATGATATCTAAGTATAAATTTCATTTCTTTTTGCTTATATGAAAATTACTTCGTCGGGATACTAATTCATTATATTTTTGTCCCATTCAAATAAATCGTACTTTATAATAAGTACTTACCTACAATAACAACTAAATAAGCTTTGAATATTTACAAAAAAAGTCGAAAATATATTGAATTATCATTTGTACAAGCTCAATTGATTTTAATTTCATTGGAGTCTCTCGAAATTTGGTGGTAAAACGGTTAAAACCGCTACTGGCCTGCGACAGTACAAAATGGCAACGAGCGAGGTGAGAACAAGTCAGCATCGACACAGATCGGGATACCTAGCTAATGTTCTTTTTCGACTTACGCGCCACTAATGCCTAATATATGTAGTCCTATAAATTACTTTGCGGTCCCTTGAAACCCACAGATTATATATGGTAGTTTAATTATCCAGGGGTTAGATGCTCATATATCTTTTGTCCCAAAAAGATCGATGGCCTACTTATACCGGCAAAATTAAAGCAATCGGTACAACACTCTAAATTTAAGTAATAAGAATAAGAATATTTTTTTATTACTAATTTCTGTTGTGAAATACCATTAAATATTATACCCAGTTCTTTTCATAATTATTCGCATTAGCTAAGTATTCACCACAAAATTTATTTTAAAACTATATGTAGTCAAAAGTTACATCTGTCTTAAAAGTTAATTTAAGTAGGTATCTACAAGGTGTTATATTCTGTAACGGGCAAAAGTACAATGAGTACTTATTAAATTTAAAGAGACGTAAAAGTACAAGAGCTGAAAATAAAAAATGTATAATAAAAAAAGGAAAATTGTATGAAGACAAGACAGACATAGAAATTTGAATAAAGGTTACAATTCAGTTAACATATACATATTTTGAAATGAATATGTTTAAAACATAAATGTTATATGTACAAGGTGTCTCAAACTAAATGTCCCAGGGTTGTTATTGGCTAATAAAAAACGCGAATAAAAACTGCGCTTGGGGGGCTCACATAGGACCATTTAATCCAAATATATTATTTTTGGAACTTTTGGAAATCCCTATTATTATTTCGTGAAACATATTTTTCCCAGAAACATACCTATTTCATTTCTTATTAGGAAAGACAGAGTTTCTCTTATAAGCTAGAAGCTCGAAACATGTAAGAAGAGCTGTGCAAATTGATTATAATAATAAAATGAATAAGTATGTTTCTGGGAAAAATATATTTCATGATATCATAACAAACAGTTCCAAAAGTCCCAAAAATAATATTTTCGGTTCAAAGGCAGGCCCAGGTGGTCCTATTTGAAGTCGAGTTTGAGATACTGTACTGATATGTTAAAAATACATGGTGATTTCACTTTTATTATTTAATTTAGGATTTGGTTGAATTTGGATATAGCTAATAAATGAAGAGATAACTTTTATGGACATATAACTTTAGTTTCATCACTTTAATCACTGGCGAGCAACTGTAGCGAAGGCCGCTTTTTTATGAAAGCATAACAGTGAGTACGAAAAAATAATAAATTTTAATAAAATTTTGTGGTACTATCCAAAATCTATTAAAATGACTCTTATTATTTGTGGGATTAAGTCATTTCGCTAGTTTATGAAGAAAAATAAAAAATCTATTAAATTGTGTTCGTCATTACTATTTCTGAATTCTTAATGTTTTATGAAAATGTATTCAAGCCCTAGACCTCGAAATCTAAGCTTCTTAAGACAAAAATGTATGTTTCAGTAAGCGACCCATCGCTGCAATTTCGTAAATGAAAGTGAAATCATCCTGTATATCAAAAGCATTTTTTAAGTAAGTCATTGCAATTGTAGTATCTAGTACTACAACTTAATTTTTTTATGTTAAATTTTAAAACTATCAAAAAAACCGTCTGTTCGGGAATTCGACATCTATATTTTTAATAAAAGACATGAAGGGCGCTATTTTTCCTTCCCATCTGCAAATAATCCTTATAATCTGTCCCAAGCCGGGGAGCCCCGTATATATTTAATACAAAAAACATACAATCCGGGCAGATCGATATTTTAATAAAACCAAACAGAAAGTTCGTTGTATAAGCCAGAAACTAGGGGTAAGGTAAAAGAGAACGGCAGCACCTGTGATCACCATCTGTCTTCCACCCTGACAGCCTTTGCAATTAACATGTTTGTCTTTGCATCTCCCTTTTGCACCCTCCCACGGCAGGCAGCTACTATTGCAATTTTAAATAAAATATAGTTGCCTTAGACTAATTGTTTTATGGCACACAAATCTCTATTATTAATTAGAAACAAGCCAGGGAAAGGGTTGAAAGTTTAAGAAAGTCTTCTTATTTAATTATATCTGAGGGGGTGAATATATAAATGTTTATTTTATGTACCGAATTACCATTACTTTCCCGGGAGGCACTGCTTACTTGATTTAAAGTACCATCTCTGGATGTTTGAGCGTGATTTAGTAGGAATGATAATTGCTCTCAGGATGTTTCCGGACAGATAAAAAGCCCTGGTTATCCATTTCAGAATCTAAAGTAGGATATATTTTCTGTGTGTGTGTGTACCCGTATTTACCAATTCCTGTAGTCTTAAGAGAATACAAGAAGATAGAAATAATTAACTGATAACAAAATTATCAGTAATCGTTATTTATTTTAATAACATTTAGCTGATCAATCTCTTTCCATTTCTGCTTTTTCACCTACAACACTTGCCCTAGTTATTTAACTGCAGAGTTGATGTTCGATCACACCTCTTGATGGTTCCGCCAATTCTCGAGGTGGAACAAAGGGAACTTTTAGTTCAAAAATATTTTTTAGTTTGGTATTAAAGACAGATTTTATAAAAGTTATAAGTAATCTCTATTTATTTTTATTTTTGATAGAAGTATATGGGAGATACATGATTTCAGATTCGGCGAATTTTACTAAAAATGGATATGTTGGATGGCCACAGTTTGGATTTTTTTTAATTTTTGGGGGGAATCCATAGGTCAGAAAATTTTCTTTTTATCATTTTCGGATTCAGCGGAAAATTTTACTAAAGATAGGCATGGTCGAGTCTCAAAAACACACGATTTTTTTTGTCAGCCTGTGTTATTAAAACAATTGCGTGCATAAACCTTANTCAGGATGTTTCCGGACAGATAAAAAGCCCTGGTTATCCATTTCAGAATCTAAAGTAGGATATATTTTCTGTGTGTGTGTACCCGAATTTACCAATTCCTTTAGTTTTAAGAGAATACAAGAAGATAGAAATAATTAACTGATAACAAAATTATCAGTAATTATTATATATTTTAATAACATTTAGCTGATCAATCTCATTCAATTTCTGCTTTTTCACCTATAATTTTTTATTGGAACTCTGGCCCTAGTTATTTAACTGCAGAGTTGATGTTCGATCACACCTCTTGATGGGTCCGCCAATTCTCGAGGTGGAACAAAGGGAACTTTTAGTTCAAAAATATTTTTTAGTTTGGTTTTAAAGACAGATTTTATAAAAGTTATAACGGTTGCCACGTCTAATCTCTATTTATTTTTATTTTTGATAGAAGTATATGGGAGATACAGATGAGTAGGGGGATCCCTCACGTCCAAACAATGCCACTTTCAGATTCGGCGAATTTTGCTAAAAATGGATATGTTGGATGACCACAGTTTGGATTTTTTTAATTTTTGGGGGGAATCTATAGGTCAGAAAATTTTCTTTTTATCATTTTCGGATTCAGCGAAAAATTTTACTAAAGATAGGCATGGTCGAGTCTCAAAAACACACGATTTTTTTTGTCAGCCTGTGTTATTAAAACAATTGCGTGCATAAACCTTATATAAGATATAAGAAATAAAATAAATTAAGCGCAAGAGGTCAGATGAATAAAAAATTATTAAACACTAAAGCACACTGCACCACAATAGGTGATTATATGCACATTTCGTACAGCATTGTTGCTAATCACGTAATCATAATGACATTAAAGCATTAGGAATTGGGAAATAACGCTAATAAAATAAAACATAAGCTCCACCTACAGCTTCTATTTTCACTTTATTTTGTGACAAAAATTACGTATAGACAACTATTTCGTGCACGGAAAAAATTGTTTTCAACTATACAATGCTTCATTATTCCTAGAATATAGTTGTGCAAAACCATACTTATCGCATCAACCTCAACGTCACCTGTTACGTGGGTGTTGTATAATAATGAAAACGTAATATTGACAGTTGGTAGACGGGAGCGCAAAAACAAACACTTAGGTGGGGAATTCTGGAAGGAAGCCTAAGTAGTTGAAGTGAGAACAGTGTGGATCTGGGAGTAAGACGATCGGCGGACAGTGTGACAAAATAGTGAAAAATTAAAGTGTTTAACCCGTATTATAATTAGCAGGTAATTATTCTTTAAGTACTTTGTTGTTAATTGTTCTATGTGATCTTATGATTGTGATGGTTATAGATGTTTAATGACAATCATTCTTTGTATGTTTAGCCACCATTGCTTTATGCTCAAGGGCATATATTTTTCTAAGGTAACATTGTTACAATTATTATTAGCGATTGCTCATCATTATTACATGTTAAAATATGTATATATTGTCGTCACTGCCCAGATATTGCAATAACAGCTCCTTTGTTTCACATTTAACTTGTTTTATCATGATTACGTTATTCGAATAACAAATAATAAAGCTTTTCTTGTGCTCACTTTATGTCATACGCATATAAGAGCCTTGTTGAATTTACTAACATTTTCGCCCGTGAGGAATGAATCTGTAAAGAGAATAATTAAATACAAAAAAAGAGTTGCTAAAACAGATCTTCCGAAATCTCAACTCATAGCTGGATTGCCTCCCGTATGGGACTCCAGTACCTTCCGGCTTTGCCGGCTAACTAACACCAAACCTCTTTAGTTTTACTTGAAAGTGTGTATGTCTAATTCGAGTGAGGTGATATTTAGTGAGACATTATGTCGGGTGTTATTTATCAGTAGCAAAGGATCTTAATTTATGTCTTTGGTTAGCGGTTGTTTTGTATTTATATTTGGGTAGTTAGAGCAACGATCGTGAGTTTCTCTGTCATGCTCTTTCCCCACAGGAGCTCTAGGTGAGCCTGGCACTCTCATTTTATGTTAAATGGTTGTTAATGTTTTGTTGTTCTTTCTATGTATCAAATGTTAAATTTGAAGACTGTTGTACGTAAATAATAAAGTTAGGTGTATTTACTCTGCTTTTGTTTTATAAAATGAAACCATACTTCCCCTCTTTAAAGTTAGTAGCCAGCGCCTTCCGGTCAATTAAAAATAGATGTATACAACGTAGGTATTCCTTATGACGATCACATATTTCTGGCCACAACTACGTTTACTTTTTGAGACATGGCATTGACACCTCGACTACCGCAGCTCCGATTACAACCCTACTACATTTTAAAATATATAACTTTATTAAACATAGTTGTCTCATAGGTAAAGTCACGTTGACTTAAAATTATAATAATACAGACTATATGCTGAGTAGAATAAATTTATATAAAAGTGAAATGAAAACCAAAATTAATCTAATAATGATAAAATAAGTGTAGCTATAATATATAAGTTTTTGTACTTACCCCAATTAATTGAGTATGAGAATTAACTAAACTTTATGAAGAAACACATGATTCAAATTTTTGCAAGTGGATAAATCTAAGGAAAGTATTAATAAACCAAAAGTAATGGAGGATTTGAATTGTGCACCATATTCATTCCGAAGAGTTGGCAGCATTGTGCTAGGTCATATGTTGTAGTAAACACGATGCGATAAGACAAAAATGACCTCCATAGTAATGGATGGGTGAGTGAAGATTATCAAAATTCATTACAAGTACGGAGAGTGTGTAGCTAAGACTGTGCGCAAATTACGTGGAATTTTCAGTAGAAGGGGCGCCCTGAATCAAACAACTATGCAAAATTTGAACAAACAGGTTCGGTTGCAGACAACAAAAACACAGGCCGGCTCCGTACTGGCAAAAATATTGCTACGGTGAGTGATAGTGTGGTGGAAATTTCCGCAGCCACATTTAAGAAAAGCACAACGTAGCAGAGTTTAAAAATAGATCTGCATCTGCATCTATTCAAGATTCAGCTGATCCAGAATTGAAACTAAACGACTATTTTAATCTGCCAGATATTCATTGATTGGATGTTGGAGAATCAACAAGTGGACGATGATTTTGTTAAGAAAATCATCTTTAACAACGAGACGCATTTCCATCTTAATGGGTATGTGAACAAGGAAAATTGTCAAATTTGGGGTAGAGACAATCCTGGAGTCATTCATTAATTACCTAAAGAGAGAGTGTGGTGTGGATTTTAAGCTGCTGTGGTGATTGGTCCGTTCTTTTTTGAAAATGAGGCTGGAAACGCAGTGACTGTCAATGGAGAACGATATCGAAAGATGATACTTTCTGTGACCTCATTTAGAAGGCATGGATTTGGATAACATGTGGTTCTAGCAGGATGGTGCTACCTACCATACGGCACTTGCTATGGCAGAAATTTAATGGACGACTCCATCCCACGTAACAGTGAAGTGACTTGGACACCGAGATCATGAGGTCTTACACCATGCGACTTTTGCCTATGGGGATTCGTAAAGTCCAAAGTTTATTCAGCTCAGATGAATACCATTGCTGGATCAAATGTTTTCGGAGAGTTATCAACAAAATTCAACCGCAGGTATGCGAAAGCATGATACAGTCTTAAGAGAAGTCGCAGAGGACATCTGTTATCCTCTTTCATATTTATGGGCAATTTCTATCCTTTAAAAACATGTAAAATTTTGCCAACTTTTTAATTAATAAAATCTTTATCCTCATATGAAGTCCTACGTTCCTTTTGGGGCACCTAGTGTATCCAGCTGCCATAGAATTTATTGGTTGATTTGAACTCTGTAGATATTTAAGTTTTTTGACATGTTCTGTTTCATACGGTACTAAAATCACACTGCACATTGTTCACTCTCAAGAAACACTACCTTTTCACATTAGTTGAAATACTAAAACAATGTAAAACATAATAGCGATATTTAAAACTGTTCTATTTTATTATACTTTCAGTTATGCGTAAAATTAAATTATCACTTGATACTCTTCGGCAGGCCAAGACTTGGATAGGGTTTTACCGATATTAAGTCATGTTTATTTCTCATTCGCTTCAATGATAAAGATCATTGAATCCGTTACAGAATATATCCCTAGAAATTACATGTTTGTTATCAGTTATCACTTTTAACTACTAGTTATAACATTAAGATAATAATACAAACATTTGCAACAAAAATTTTCGATTGCTTGAACGATGATAAATAAATTATGGGTAATATTGGTTTAAACAAATAAGGTTATTATAGGAAACACAATAGCAGTTTTCTGAATGTAAGTTTTAATTTTATGCACATGATTGTGAAATTTCATAAGCAAATGTTTTAGAAAACTATTAGACAAAGAAATTAACGATAGGTAACAGTAATTCTTTAGAATATTAATAATTTACAAATATTCTCCTCTACATTAAATAATAACCACGTATAAAGCTGCACCGATGCATTAGGAAAGTATCTGTGAAATAACAAAGCATTTTTTATACCACACACACAACAATAGACGCCAGACGAGACAAAATATTCTGCTCTCTCTCCCAGCTTGCTTGATCCGTTCTTTTATTACATCTAAAATGTCTTGCTTCATTTGAGTCCCACAATGAGGCCGGAATGTGCTGTTGACTGCTCTTGCCGGGGGTAAAGTTGCTTTTTTATTTTCTAACTCCGATACTATCTACAAATTCACCTCGTTCCTGCTCGCCTAAACCGTTTATGTTATGTACCACCTGTTTTCGGTCTCCTTACAAATAATACAATAAAATCGATACCTGAAGTAAAACTCTAATATGACTTTCAAACTTTTAAATTGCATTATCTCCGCTATCCGCTAAACTTTAAATGAATGTGCTTCCGTCATACTTGAACGGATAACGTTAACTAAATCCTTTTACCAGGATATGCCGGAATAAATTTTTTTTCAAAGTTTGATAAATTGTCGGGTTAATGTTTTGATGAATATGATACTTTAGAAACGATTGGAATTAGAAATGTATTGTTCTTATATAAATTACAATCNTATTATTATTATTATTATTTGAGGGCAGGTCTTGACAATTCCTGTCAGATATACCTGTATCTCCTTGGATTATTCTACAACCCTCTGATAGACGCAGACGCAGATTTGCTGTAGCGGTATTCGAATCAACAGCTGAATATATTAATCCGGTCTAATTCTTGAGTCATGCCATTGACACCTCGACTACCGCAGCTCCTATTACTGCTCTACTACATTTTAAAATATATAACTTTATTAAACATAGTTGTCTTAATGGTAATGTCACGTTAACTCAAAATTATATTAATACAGACGATATGCTGAGTTGAACTGATACATTACACAGCCCCACAAAAAAAAGGATCGGATCTGGTATTCAGACCCATGTATTTCCATATATTTTTTTCCGCTGAATCCGAATCTGCCTTCAGATTTGGCCCAACGGATCTGAGTTTTCGGGAAAATTCAAAAAATAGGTCAAAATTCACAAAAAACGTCATTTACGATCGACGAAAGATATAAAAAATCTAATTATTCGAGCAGCTCACTAGACGTATGATTTTTCACTCGTTTAATTCCAATTTATCATCATAGATGAAGCACAATGCAGCGGATTTTAAAAATAGATCTCCCTTTGACGACCATTTAATGTGCCGGACATTCGTTGATTGGATGTTGGAGAATCAACAAGTGGGTAGTGATTTTGCTAATTAAATCATCTTTAACAACAAGGCGCATTTCCATCTTAATGGGTATGTGAACAAGGAAAATTGTCAAATTTGGAGATACAATCCTGGAGTCATTCATTAACGGTCAATGTATACCTAAAGAGTGAGTGTGGTGTGGATTTTAAGCTGGTGACGTGATTGGTTCGTTCTTTTTTGAAAATGAGGTTGGAAACGCAGTGACTGTCAATGGAGAACGATATCGAGATGATACTTTCTGTGACCTCATTTGGAAGGCATAGATTTGTATAACATGTGGTTCTAGCAGGATGGTGCTACCTGCCAAAAATTTAATGGACGACTCAATCCCACGTAGCAGTGAAGTGACTTGGCCATCAAGATCATGCGATCTTACGCCATGTGACTTTTTCCTGTGGGGCAGGTATGCGAAAGCGTGATACAGAATTGTCTTAAAAGAAATCGCGGGGGACATCTGTCCGATATCCTCTTTCATATTTCCATGTTCCTTTTGGGGTACCTGCAATAGAAATATTGCTTGATTTGAGCTCTATACTTCAGTTTTTTCCAGTCTAACAATTCTGTTACATACGGTACTAAAATCACACTGCACATTGTTCACTTTCAAGTAAAACTACCATCTCACATTAGTTAAAAGACTAAAACAATGTAAAACATAATAACGATATTTAAAACATTTCTATTTTATTATTCTTTCTTTCAATTATGCATAAAATTAAATTATTACTTGATACTCTCCGGCAGGCCAAGACTTGGATAGGGTCTTACCGATATAAAGTCATGTTTATTTCTCATTCGCTTCAATGATAAAGATCATTGAATCCGTTACTGAATATATCCCTAGAAATTACATGTTCGTTATCAGTTATCACTTTTAACTACTTGTTATGTTATAACATTAAAATATTAATACAAATATTTGCAACAATAATTTTCGATTGCTTGAACCATGACAAACCAATTATGGGTAATATTGGTTTAAATAAATAAGGCTATTATAGGAAACACAATAGCAGTTTTCTGATTGTAAGTTTCAATTTTATGCACATGATTGTGAAATTTCATAAGCAAATGTTTTAGAAAACTATTAGACAAAGAAATTAACGATAGGTAACAGTAATTCTTTAGAATATTAATAATTTACAAATATTCTCCTCTACATTAAATAATAACCACGTATAAAGCTGCACCGATGCATTAGGAAAGTATCTGTGAAATAACAAAGCATTTTTTATACCACACACACAACAATAGACGCCAGACGAGACAAAATATTCTGCTCTCTCTCCCAGCTTGCTTGATCCGTTCTTTTATTACATCTAAAATGTCTTGCTTCATTTGAGTCCCACAATGAGGCCGGAATGTGCTGTTGACTGCTCTTGCCGGGGGTAAAGTTGCTTTTTTATTTTCTAACTCCGATACTATCTACAAATTCACCTCGTTCCTGCTCGCCTAAACCGTTTATGTTATGTACCACCTGTTTTCGGTCTCCTTACAAATAATACAATAAAATCGATACCTGAAGTAAAACTCTAATATGACTTTCAAACTTTTAAATTGCATTATCTCCGCTATCCGCTAAACTTTAAATGAATGTGCTTCCGTCATACTTGAACGGATAACGGCAACTAAATCCTTTTACCAGGATATGCCGGAATAAAATTTTTTTCAAAGTTTGATAAATTGTCGGGTTAATGTTTTGATGAATATGATACTTTAGAAAAGACTGGAATTAGAAATGTATTGTTCTTATATAAATTACAATCTTCTACTATTTCTATATCTAAGTAAATAACAACTAAAAGGTGAATATAATTATATTAATTATGTAATTATTATTAATTCATTCTCGTTAATGTTTCAAAAAATATTCTTAAGAAAACAAATGAAATTACACCAGAAACCGAACAGTAGAACAAGAACTTGTGTTGGAAAAGGTTTTTAGTTCTGGCAAATTAAGGCTGTTTTGACAATTAAATAGATCTTTTTTTTCTATAGGAATTTCCAAAATGTGTATTATGCAACTTAAATCAACAGATCAAGTAGCATTTTAACCGTAGAGGTGCATAAAATAGATAATAGGCTAAAATCGAGGACAACACTAGTTTTTTTTATTGTTATATACAGGGTGTCCCATTTAAAACTCCCCAGCTGGATAGCTCGAAAACGGAAAAAGATAAATGATTTCTGAAAAATGCACTGTAAATGGCTTTACTTGTGAGTACAAATCCCGTTCCTCTCAGTGCAGGTATAGATGACGCTGCAATCCGAAAACATATTTTGTTGACGGCAGTTTTGAAAAGTGGCGCACATGAAAGATCTCTAAGTTATAAGCAACTTTTGTGATATAAACAATTTTCAAAAAGCCACTAGTTTCCGAGATACTTGGATTTGAGGTAATTTTTTTCCAGGAGGAAGATTTTTTAGTTAAGTTTTCAGGCATAACTACAGCAGATTTTCGTCGTATTAGATTGCTTTGAATAAAACAGAGATAAATTAATTTTATTTAATAAATAGATATCACAGGAAATTACTTCATTTAATCTTGTTTACGCAAATCATAGTCTTTTCGATCAAGATAAAGTAATATTTATTTAACAAAAACTGATGCAAAATTAACAAAAATTACAAATAATATCCAGTCAGTCCATATAATGTTATTTAAAAACTGGTCGTTTTCTTGAACCATCTTTTCTTTTCTTGAAGTGTCAAAGTTGATTACATATTACTATTACCATAACTACAAGTCTACACCTTCAACTTTGACACATTTGACATTTATTCAGTATAGTCCAGTACACGAATGAAGAAAAGCTCGATATAATTTTAATATTCGGCGAATGCCGTAGAAATTCCAGAGAAGCAGAAAGAATTTATCAGGTACGTTACCCAAACCGTCGACATCCCGATCATAAAACCTTTTTGTCTTTATCGACAAATTTGCTTCATTGTGGTTCTTTTAACAAAAAGGAGCATTGTGGAAATACTGTTACAAATGATAGAAACACTGCTGTGGTATTAGGTAAGGTTGAAACTAATCCACATAGCTCGGTGCGAGCTAGCTATACAACAAGAAACGGGGATTTTCGAAACATCGGTCCATAATATCTTGAAGCGAAATACGTATCATCCTTAAAAAGTGCATCTTTTACATAATTTATGTCCTTGGTAATATCCTACGAAGACTAAATTTTATTGCAGAAATGGAAATAAAGGCTCAAGAAAACGACCAGTTTTTAAATAACATTATATGGACTGACGAGAGTCGATTTACAAAAAATGGCATTTTGAATAGACATAATAGCTATTTCTGGCATGACAATAACCCTAGATGGACCAAAGACAGACATTTCCAAACCACATTTTCTATAAATGTATGGTGTGATATTATTAATGGCATATTAATTGGACTATTTATATGAGGAAAATTTGAACGGTAGCAATTATTTACAATTCCTTCAAACCCATCTAAATATTCTTTTGGAAGAAGTTCCTTTAGTTATTAGATAAAATATCTGGTTCCAACAAGACGGGGCACCAGTTCATAACGAAAGGAAGATGCAAAATTTTCTTCATGAATATTTTCAGGGGCGATGGATAGGCACCAATACCACCAATACCACCAATAAGGTGGCCTGCCCGCACCCCTGATTTAGAAATTGAAGACTTGGCTGACTTGTGCAATAAAATTTATGCGAGCTGTGCATCTATTCCTCGAAATGCTTTATTACGAGCAACCGATATCGAACTTAGAAAAAGATACGAATTATGTATTCATGAGAATGGCGGCAATTTTGAACATTTATTGTGACTCGTATATTATGTTAATTTAGTATCGTTTATTTGTAATTTTTGTTAATTTTGCATCAGTAATTTCCTGTGATATATATTAGTTAAATAAAATTAATTCATCACTGTTTTATTCAAAGTAATCTAATACGACGAAAATCTGCTGTAGTTATGCCTGAAAACTTAACTTTAAAAAATCTTCCTCCTGGAAAAAAAATTACCTCAAATCCAAGTATCTCGGAAACTGGTGGCTTTTCGAAAATTGTTTATATTTCAAAAGTTGCTTATAATTTAGAGATCTTTCATGTGCGCCACTTTTCAAAACTGCTGTCAACAAAATATGTTTTCGGATTGCAGCGACTTCTATACCTGCACTGCGAGGAACGGGATTTGTACTCACAAGTAAAGCCATTTATTGAAACTATACAGTGGATTTTTCAGAAATCATTTATCTTTTTCCGTTTTCGAGATATCCAGCTGGGGAGTTTTAAACGGGACACCCTGTATATGTACAGAGAATTAATATGAACTTTAATAGTATAATTAACATTTCCAGAAATGTCTATTATTGGAACAAAACATTTTGAATATGTATAAACCTACAAACGTAGAACTGCAACTATGTCTCCTATGTAGGTAAGCTTCGGCCACTGAAGATGACTGCTATCCTCCTATATGCTTTACTGTCATCAGCTCAGCACTAAGTTATTTATTCCTACTTTTCCTTCTGGCGATAATTTCTGATAATGAAATAAACTTCTACTGAGGCACGATTTTATGACATAAATCCACGTATATTCTGACAAATACCCAAAACACTCTCCTTATATTTTTATTCGGTAATGCAAAACAACGGATTTTGCTTAGTTCTGGTATCACTAAGTAACATGGTTAGGACTGAGTTTCAATGATCAATATTAGAAGTTTCTAACTTGCTAATTCGTTATTGTTGTTTTAATTGGAGTGGCACGCCATAAACAACCTATTATTATTGCAACAATGTAATGTAAAATCTGAATTACTAAAATTATTGGAGAAAATATTCTTAAGATTATTACTATTACCTTCATAAACTGATAGTTCAAAGACTTTCAGTTTTTTAGGTTTATAATCAACAGAGGACTCATCAGATCCAATTCTTACTTTGAATTCTCTTATTTATTAGCAGCGTTGACTTTAGTAACACTCTATTGATATTTTTTCAGCTTTTTGACTTTTGAAACCACGTGTATGTATTATTTTTCATATACCAGACGCTATTTTCGATGCAATAGTTTCACCATGGTCTTTAATGCATCTTTGCCTACGTCTGAAGGAAGTTTTCCTTCCGCAAATACGTTTTCGCATATTTCTACCTTTACTTTTTATAAAATAAACTAGGCAACACAAAGTAGAAGTAGCGCAAAAAATTCGTATTTTAAAAATTACTTTCGTCCTAGAAGCACGCTCTTGTACGTAAAAAACTGTATCTTACCGTGCATTTGTCAAATTTGAATGAAATAACTCCAATAATTTAATAAAATAATGTTTTTAACCTTAACACACTGCATCTCGAAAACAATTAATTTCTGTGTTTTCTTCCAACATATTAGATTCTTACTATTGAGTACTAAGGACCTTTATAAAAATACCTCTATGTCGATAGGATGCACCGTTTTGTAGTAGATAATTAAGCGAGATAATTTGCTTTTATTTTGTTACACGTTTATTAACCGCTTATTAGCTTACAACAATTTCAGTAGCATTTTCATGTGATTCGACTAAAAACGCATGTAGCAAAATGTAGTAAAAAAACATCAACCATGAAATATTATCCGGATTTTATGGAGTGCGTGATATGATTAAACATTTTGTGTGCGGTTTTCATGCCGACCACCTGACATATAGCACGTTCATTGATACTGATATTGATTGTCGATTGTAGGTGTAAAATATGATTTTAATGAACTCTTTTTTGCTGTTGTCGATTGATACAAATGTTATTGTTATGTGAACAGTACTTTTCTAATAGAAAAATTCATATCGATATATAGGTCAAACAGCATAGTTAGGCATTTAAACAGTTTTTTAATAAATCAGGAAGTAAATAGTTATCAGCTGTATTAGGCGATAAAGTGCGATTTTATTGACGAGGGAATTAATTTCACACGTTGATAATATGCTTTAGCGTCGAGTATAATACTTTTTCCATTCTATTCTAAATATTCTGTTTATCATAGAAAAAAATATACAAAGTCACATTTTAAAATCTCAGTGGGTAATTGAGGTTAACAGTAGGAAGATTTTATTCTGTCAGTTATGTGTTGCCTTGTTTGATATGCACAAAATAAAAGTAGAAATGTGCGCCAACGAACTTGAAAAAGAGATACTTTAGAGGCCGTGGAAAAATTATTGCTCCAAAAATCGCGGCTGATACACGAAAAAGAATATACGAGCTTTCAAAAGTGCAATAGCGCAAAGAATATCAATAGTGTGAGTGAGGCATACTTTTTGGAGAAGTCAAAGAAAGTAAAATCGTCAACATTATTACCCATCCAACTTGAAATGAAAATTGTGATATTTTAGAAGAAGTAATACCTATGTCTGATGAATCCGCTTCATCAAATAACGCTTAGCAATGTTTTCAGATAGAGCAAACCGAGAGGCTTCGACGGATACCTGTTATTTTCGTCAATAATTATAGTACAATCCGACCGATATTGCTGAGATAGAATTCCATCACTTCCTTGGAATTATCCCGAGTAGTATGACGTTGACGGAAAATTTAGAGGCACCCCGTGCCGTGGTAAATTGTTACAGTAGGTCCGGTAACAGAACTTTATTGGCTTAACAAATATTGTATGGACTGTAATTTAGATTTTACATTACAGGTTGTGGTAATAATGCATTTGTTTAGGACGTCTATTGAATTTTACATGTTAGAAACTTCTAGTGCTGATGATTGAAAATTCATCATAATCTTCTCACTGATTGATATTGAAACTAACCTAAAACTGAACTAAATATAGAGCGAGAGTTTTGGGTATTGTCAAAAAATATGGCGATTTTCATTCTAAAAACGTAGCTCACCAGAAGTTTTATATCACCTAACGACAGAAAAACTGTAGGTACCATCCAATCTGTAGGAATAAATAGATTGTATAATATTTCTTAGAAAATTATCTATTTTTTTTGCCGAATTCTGAAATGTATACCGGCCATTGTTCTGGTTCTAGTATAGGGGGATGGAAGTCTTCTTCACTGAGTTGAAGCGTGTATAGAACAATATGTAGTGAAAGTCAGTATTGAAGAAAATACTGATTGAAATGATGAAGTGCATGTTAGTTACGTACATGATAAAAGTTTACTTCCAAGAATTGATATTTCTAGAAATGTTAATTTGTACAACTAAGTTCATATTAATTTAGATGAAAATAAAAATTGAAATTAAGTTGTATGAATAACTAACAATAAAAAAAGTAGAGTACTTTACCTACCGTGGTTAAAATGCTAATTGATCTCTTCATCTGAGTTACATAAAGCACACTTTAGCATTTGCTATAGAAAAAACAGTATTTATTTAACTTAATCTGAAATCATACTGTTAATCGTAGAGAAATATTTAATTAAAAAATTATTTCTATTTTTTTTTCAAACTGTTTGTTGCAGACAAATCTAACATATTTGCCCGGTCAATTTCATTACTTCTTTTTTAATTATACATTGATTACTTTATTTTAAAATATTATATCAACTTAAATAAATTTAAAAAAATGTTTTTACAAAAATATTATCAAAAGTTGTCGAATATTATTCGTCGATATCAGAAGTCCAGACATGCAAAAGTTAAAATCAGTCTGAAAAATCTGAAAAAATTCGTCTGAATGTTTTTGAGGTCACTGAACGCGAATCCAAGGTTATTTAAGCTCCATCATGTCAGGTTCAAGGTCAAATCAAGAAATGACCTCCAAATAATCTGAAAAAATTCATATTTACGTTTTAGAGGTCACTGAACCCGAATCCGAGGATTGTTTACCATTTTAACTTTTCTATCCAAAATACTTCATGAATGACCTTGAAATTACCTTGAATGACCTCTAGGGTGTATCGTAGGGGTAAACAAACACAGTGCTGCCACAGTGGTTTCTACACAGATCTGTTTTAGAGAAAATATTTTAGGTCTCGATTAAAATAATTGGTTAACTGATCGGACGAATAAATTGCCATAACCTATATTATAAGTTACAGATACATAAGTAAGTACCTATAGGTAGCAATCCAATTATCCATTCATTTAATCAAATATTAATCGAGATTCAGATATATTATTGTTTTTAATTATTGTAATCAAACAACTCCATTTAAACATAATTGTCAACAAAATAATGGGATAAACGAATACTTGTTCAGAACTAGACGCCATACACCACGTCACGAGATGACCTAATGGAGATGATGGGAATAGACAAAGACAACGCACGACAACCATAGAATGGGGTGGGGTTACTCAATAATGAGGACATTTACTCCGATTTAAGTACAAGTGTACCAATTACTATTTTATCTGGAGAATTTATTTAACGGGTACCTATATTTGAGTGAATAACTCAGTTTCGGTTCAAATATTATCACAAATGAATAAAATTATCAAAATATTCAATGGATTCACTCCTATTTTTTTACAGTGTATACATATATCTTACTATTTCCACATTTTAGGATTTATAACAGAATTATATACAGGGTGGGCCACCAGTAACGCCTCGGTCGCTAGTGACCAAACGGCAAATGTTACAGAAACCTGTTTAGGTGGGTATGTGTAGGTTGATTACGGCTACATTTTAAAAATATTTTGAAATATACAGGGTGTCCATTAAAAGCGTACCATATCAAAGTTATGTATTTTTAAATGGAACACCCTGTATTTTACTGCATTTTTGAAAGCACCGTAAAAAAATTGGTGAACTTTATTAAAGGTTCTGCATACCTAGGACTTATAGTTTGTGAGATATTTCAATTTTAGTGAAAATGCAGNTAACTTCAAGTATCTAAAATAGGCCCTCCAAAGCTGCTTCCTTAAAATTATTTTTTTATTGCTAATATTAAATTTCTACGCTATGCCTGCATTTTCACTAAAATTGATATATCTCACAAACTGTAAGTCCTAGGTATGCAGAACCTTTAATAAAGTTCACCTATTTTTTTACGGTGCTTTCAAAAATGCAGTAAAATACAGGGTGTTCCATTTAAAAAAACATAACTTTGATATGGTACGCTTTTCCTGGACATAGTGTATATTTCAAAATATTTTTAAAATATAGCCGTAATCAACCTACACATACCAACATAAACAGGTTTCTGTAACATTTGCCGTTTGGTCACTAGCGACCGAGGCGTTACTGGTGGCCCACCCTGTATAAGAAACAAAACGTCATTTTAAAATGACAGAGTAAAAATTGTTGAGTATGATTGTTTTCTTTTTACCTAGCCTTTGTCCATTTTACTAAATGTCTCTTTAAAAATCATATTCTATTAATATTTAGACATCGTCTTGTTCACTGTATTGTAAAAGTAGTACGCTAAATATTCCTAAAGAATCTTTTCAAATGATGTGTGCAAAATATATCTAAGCTCATAGACAAAATTCCTTAAATTTATTGGATAAGCTATGAATCACAATTTCATTTAGTGAGAATTAGGAACACTTTAAAATTAATTTTAATTAGTTTAATGCATTTAAAATACAAATACAAAAGCTAATAATAGAAATAACTCAATTAATCAAAACCAAACCACTCTAAAAGGTATTAGACCCGTGTCTATGAACAAAAAGTTATTTTATAGGTTATTAATCCGAATTAAATTACTCCCGAACCCACCGAGCGCGGCCCCGCGGTTTTTCGACCGCCGCGCCAAAATGGATGGTTCAATCTAAAAGGTGCAATCAATGTGAAATTAACAAATTTGTAACTAAGATAATTCTGCGTGTAATTAAGTGTTGGAAACTCGGAGCGTTTCTTTCGGACCATGACGCCATAAATTAGAGCCTCTACATTTTGGCTAAAGTGCATTGTGTGAGGCGATCCGGCTTTTCTCGTTGATTGAGCGGACGAACAGGTGGGCAGAAACGATTTGTGTTCGCCGAAATCAGTTCCACGTCATATTCCCATGGAGGACGGGGTCCCCCGTCTCCCCCCTTGATGACCCTTATCGACATATATTGTGCTTTATTCGGAACCGGCATGGTGTCTACCTGGGCTGGTGTGGTTGTGTCCTTGCCGCCAATTTCAACAGTAACGGGTACCATTAATTTGTATTTTTGAGAGTCCAAACAAAAGAAATTCCCGGAATTTATTGAATATAAAATGTTCATATGTTCACATGCAACATGTATATATTTTATATTACCATAATGGCTTATTTTTTATTCATATTCAGTAAGCACTTATTGTGGAAAAGAATTTTTTTGTGGAATCAGAATTTCTTTCAACAGTTTCTCCCTCAAATTAATGAAAATGGAGTTCGGAAAAACGCGGAAACCACGGTGTGACGTCATACCATTCATTAGCAGCTAGGTATTTGGCGAAGCCGCACATATCGTATGATATCTATAGCAATGGAAGCAGACAAAAACAAACAAATTTAAAGTATCAGACCTAACTAAAAATGAAACGTCATAACAAATTTTGATAATAAAAAGTTTGATTTTTAAAAACGTTAACTATAATTGTAGACCCTGGTGTAAGAAGAGAATAAGCTTCAATATGTAAATTGTTGCGGAGATGAATTTGATTTCTTTTGTACAAGTTGAAATGTTTTTGCGTGTAGAAAGTTTTTAGGTACAAATGGTCAAGACAAATATCAAACGCAAAAAAAAACAACGTAGACATGGTGCAAGAAGAGTATATGTGACTTATCACTTCTTGCGCCATAGTCTATAACACAGTTTAAATAATTTTATCTTTATGTATTTCAGTTTCCATTAAACCAACATTCCATGTTAGGCTATTGATTATAGGATTTTAAAAGGATATTTTATTAAATGAATCGTTCAAATGGTCATTTTAGATGAAAAAATCGAGGAGTGCTATGAAATTAAACGGTGGAAATTGGAGATAGGGGTGAAAATGCACCCCTTTCAGTTTTTTAATTGTAGCTCGAAAACGAAGCAAAATTTCGGTATAGTAGTAGTATAGGAAAAAATTTGATAGAGAATTGAATTTTCCATCGAAATGGCTTATTTA
Organism: Anoplophora glabripennis; assembly: GCF_000390285.2. Classification (NCBI taxonomy): domain Eukaryota; kingdom Metazoa; phylum Arthropoda; class Insecta; order Coleoptera; family Cerambycidae; genus Anoplophora; species Anoplophora glabripennis. The sequence goes on along the minus strand of NW_019416321.1, from coordinate 533,605 downwards.
AAAAATTTAAGAGAAACATTTTGTGCACAAAAATCGTTAATAAACAGAAGCAAATAAGATTTGTTTTATTTTTTTTTCTATTTTGACTAATTTATATTAAAAACGACGAAAATCTAAAAACTATTTAACTTTGACCGGTTATACCTCAGTCAATATTAGTGCAAAACCTTTTGAAAACGCATCATTTTCAAGGGAATCTCATCCAGTTTTTTTGTACAGCAATTTTCTTTGCCTACTTCTACTAAAAAAATTAGAGTAAAAAAGTAAAAAAAAATCAAAGAATCTTAATTTTCACTTCTTTTAAAATAGTTTATTAACGACTTTTTGCATAAAATTTTTCTTTTAATTTTTTTAAATAATGCATTTCGATGGGAAATTCGATTCTCTACAAAATTTTTCCTATAAACTATTCCGAAATTTGGCTTCGTTTTCGTGCTATATTTAAAAAACTGCAAAAGTGCATTTTCACCCCTATCTTCTATTTCAACCCACTAATTTAATAGTACCCCACGGTTTTTTCATGTTTAATGACCCTTCGTGAGTCATGTGATGAAAATCCTTGAACGAATCCTTCCTTTTTTGCAAAAAAAAAAATTAAAACGTATAAGGGTAAACGCGACGAAAATCGAAAAATTTACTAAGTTTGAGCGGCCATATATCAGTCAATTCTCATCCAAAAATACTGTACCTCTTTTTAAGGAAATTTTATCTACTTTTGTTTATGAAGCAATGCTTATACGTATCTTTACTCAAAAAAAAAAAAAAAAATGGATGCAGCAAAGTAAAAAAAAAGATTTTTTTGCTTTTTTATTATTATTTTGCAAATAGTTTATTAACGATTTTTTGCATAAAATTTTCCTCTTCAATTAAGCCATTTCGATGAGAAATTTAATTCTCTAAATAATTTTCCCTATGAATATAGCGAAATGTTGCTTCGTTTTCGAGTTACAATTAAAAAACTGAAAGGGGTGCATTTTCACCCCTACCTCCAATTGCCACCCTCTAATTTTATAGCACTCCACAGTTTTTTCATCTAAAATGCCACTTTGAACGATTCATGCAATAAAATTGCTTGAACGTCATAGTTGCTTTCAACCCTGTTTTTTGGATATAATCAATAGCCTATATTTCCACCAAACGAAAAGAGTAGGTACATTTTTCTTCTTGTGGGTGTTATAAAGAAGCGTATTTTTTTACCGTGCGATTTTTGGTTACACAGAAATAGTTACCTTTTGACCGAATCTTTTGACTCAAAAGATTCTCTAATATTTTTTTTTTTTTGCTAATAAACAAGGAAAAAACTGAGACCTAGTTAGCAGAAACTGAAACAAATAATTTATAGAAATTTGTTTTACTATAGTAATTCCTAGAAAGTTTGGATCTATTAATGCATATTTTATTTCCTCACTGGTGTATGTAAATGTATTTATTGACAAAAGAATATACATCGCTGATGTTTTCAAGTTTCAATAGTACCTATCCAAACATTTAGTGAGAACTAATGTTGATAATTGCTTTTGTTGCGTAAAGTCTTTAAAATTATTTAGTGGTAGGTACCCTTTTTCAATTAGGTATTTATTTCTGAATAATCATATGTTTCACTAGGTGCGGCATCTTCCAGTTGAGGTGTTCTAAGAGTTTTAGGTCTTTTAATAATCATCAGCATATTCCACAGAATTTCCAGTCTCTTGGAGCGGCTGATTTGGTATTTGAAAATGTTTCTGCACAACGTAAAACGCGCTCTGTTGCACTGTCGTCAGCAAGGCCATAAATAAAATGTATATTTGTCATTTCCGAATTTGTAAACTGAAGCCTTGTAAAGAAAGTATAAATTTACGAAAAAAATAATGATAGTTTGGTACACAGCAAAAAGTAAACATGTCGGTGTTGATACTAAAATAAATACTATTCTTAACGCTCATAGCTTTGTTTTTTATTAAGTATGAGGACTTTAATTTTACGACTATTTGTAGCCATTATTTTTTTTTGTAATTTGATTAAAAATGACTGTTCCTAGGTAAATTTTAAAAGAGTAAAAATGCATTTTAATGAAGCTTTAATAGGTATTTTCCTGCAAAACTTGAACGAATCTGTATTGTCCCATTTATTTATCAATAAATATCCTTTACCTACGCTCATGGCGATCAGTCAGAAATTAAGCTTTTTAGGTATTCATATAAACTAGCAAATTTCAGTAAATTAAATCTTTTCGATTCTGTAAGAAAGAATATGATAATATGAGGGAAATCTTTAGATATAGAAAAGTGATGTTTTGATTACTACATATTAACACGCACGCTATTCTTCTACGGAAATTATCTTTCTATGGCATTCGGGGTGTACCGTTAAAACTAATTCAGTCGTACCTAAGTAATCGTATAATCGTATTCTTATTCAGTTTGCTTTAACAATTCTTATTCAGGTCACGAATACATGCATCACGGAGTTCCACAGGGCTCTATTTTGGGGCCCTTGCTTTTTATTATTTATGTTAACGATGTGTTCCCATTCCTATTACCTTTTCGTAGCACGTTATTTGCCGATGATACTACCATCTTTACGTCTGCCTATAATTTGACCGGTCTTTCCTTGTTATCCGATGAAATGATTGAAAAAGCACATAAATGGTTTTCAGCTAATAATCTAAAACTGAATGACAGTAAAACGCACAATTTAATATTTTCAACTCGTAAGAATATAACGGAAGGCAAATCTGCAAAGGTACTCGGTGTGATTCTTGACGACTCCCTTACATAGAATGCCCATATTGACAAACTGGGAACTAAACTATCTAGTACCTTGTTTTTAATTCGAAGATTGAAGCACTTTTTGAGTGACGACTGTTTGATGATGTGTTATTATTCACTTTTTCACTCTCATTTGACTTATGCTATAATACTTTGGGGAAACAGCACAACGTCCGATAAAATATTTAAGTTGCAAAAGAAAGCTGTACGGTTAATGACGAATTCTAGCTATACTAAATACTGTCGACCGCTTTTTAAAAAACTTAAAATTCTACCGTTACCATGTCTTTACATTTATGCCACTCTTCTTGAAATTCATTATCAGAAACATCTCTATGTTACACACTCTCAATGTCATAGTTATGGGACGAGATCTGCGGACAATTTTATGATTCCACGTTATAGACTGACTAAATCAAATAAAAATTCCTTAGATATTCATTTATATAATATTGTGCCGACTAGTTTAAAGTTCTTGAATACTCGTGATTTTAAACAGAAAATAAAATCATTTCTTGTTACGCATTGTTTCTACTCAGTAAATGAGTTTTTAAAATTTTCTGATATGCATACATTATAGTAATGGTCTTGTCGCTCCTTCTTAGACTAAGAAGTTTATATAATCTCTTTTCTCTCGTTTGTGTTCTATTGCTTGTAATATTTATTGTGATATGTTTTTTATTAATTTATTTTTTCGTGTAATCTATACATTTTTTGTTTTTGTATATGGCTTGCCATAAAGATTGTATGAAATTTGACATGGTCAATAAACACTAAACTAAACTAAACTAACAATAGAACTAAAATATTTGTACATAAGGCAAATGCTGAATGCCACAAAAAAAATATTGTTTAATTAACGAATAAATGATATACCTATTACCAGCTATCTGTAACCTACAGACAAGAAAGATTTTAAAGATTTACTATATCAAGTAGAACGTTATACGAGACGCCATTTGCAATAGCCAATGTTGTCACTGTTTAAAAAAGAATTGGCAATTCACAAAGATTTAAATACAATTTGTTTTAGTTACTTACAGACAATTACATTGTATTATATTGCACATAAATTTAAAAAGTTTGATTAAATTAGATGATAAGAGCAATTACTAGATCAAAATTTGTATACAGGGTGTCCCACTGGGAACTGCGTCGATCGATATCTAGGAAAGTACTGTAACATGGCAATGTCCCTAGGGCGAACACAACTAAAATATTTAGAAGTTTCCAGGGCTTCCGGTTACACCGGAAGTCGACTCCAACTTCGTTGTTTTGAATGGGACACTCTGTATGTTAATGCATTTTCGTATTCTACGTGAAATTTGAGGGTCACTTTATTAAATATTTCTTGTACCTAGGAGTTATAGATTTTGTGATATTAATTTTTAAAGAAAAAATCTGACAGATGCAAGGGTCCGCGGAGATGCTAGTAACTCTTTTCAGAAGCGTGATATCAAGCGGATTTTTGGTACCTGTAAAAGGCATAGGTGACGCTAATTTATGGTATACCAACAAATTAAAACATTTAATATTAGGTGATTTATTTTTGCTGTTACATTTTGATAACTTCAAACAGTTATAACTTTGTTAACTTAAAATTGGAACACCCTGTATTTTTTTACTCTGCCGTATGTAGATTGAAATTTCCTTTCAAGCCATATAAGCATTGTTAGGGTTGCCGTTATTATTTTTTGAAATATTTGCAATTTTCTATTATTTGGACACTTTTTCTCGTATCAGATCTGTTGTCAAATTGGCCATGACCAGAAACACTCTAAAACAATTAAAATAATTTGATATTTGTCAAGTTAGTTGTCAAATTATTGTTATGTCTTTAATAGTTTTTAATGAAAATTTAAATAAAAATGACTGGGGATCGTTTAAATTAAACCATGAGGATTATTTTAATTTGTTTTACATACTCGGAATAGAGCCAAACGTCACTCACATGACAGTTAGCAGAAACTCAGATTTGAGTAAAATTCGCTCACTTCTGTTGTTTCAGTCATAAAATTGTAGTTGTACTCATATTAATAGAGTGAAAATTTCACTCAATCGGGTGTAGATTATGTCCATTATTGTCAATTTGAGTGATTTTTTTTGCAAGGTATAGCTCCTAAAAAAGATAAAAATTAATTTCACCCCTATATTTTGTGCAATTCGCGTACAAACTGCCAACATGTTTGCAACGCACAGCAATATTAAAAATGATTAAATTCTCACCAGTAGCAAAGGTTTCACAAGACGTCCACCTCACCTTCTTAATTAGCCCCGCGATGTCCGACCTGAAACAGAAAATGAATTGCCACACAGCGACTTTAACGAAATAACGAACGGTCTTTTTGAATACGGTATTTCACCGTTCCTCCCACAGGAAACCATTGTCTTGATCAAGTTCTCCACTAAACGAATAGCTAAACGTAGTCCATGGCAGCAAAACACACCAACATGCAACAATCACACGGCGTCGCCATAAATTAGAGCCCTTTGTGAGTCGGCGTAAGACCATTCAGGCCTCAGTAGACGATAGGGTTCATTAAATCCGTTATCGCAACTTTCAAGTCGTTTCTGCAGGGAAACTTTTAAATTTATTTCACTTATCGTTATTCTAAAGACGGCGGTTCCATTCCGCTCCCGGTCGGGAGTAGCAGCTAGCGGGGCTTTTGCACTTAATCAGCCGCGTATTTTTAATGGCCGCTGCACATATGCAGCAGCCAGAGGGAGGCATTAGAAAATGATTATGACAAAGGGGACTTTTCAAGAAACGTTTTATGGAATCATAACAGGATTCATGCTAATATTCAGAAACATTATCCACTTTCTCGTTTCCAATAGTTAAGAATTAGTTACAATTAGCGGGAATTTTTCATTTTCAAAAAAGAGTGGAATGCACAAATTTGCAAAATTAGAATTTAATTATATTTTTATGCATGTTAAGTATTATCTTCTAGTACCCACTCTGTGTAAAAAATTAACTTTAGATACGTAAAATCTGAGAGATAATCTTTCAGATGTATTTCAAGAAGCATCAATAATTGTATTTCAAAATATGTAGTTTGATTTCGGAACAGTAAATTGTATTTTAGGTAACTTGTTCGTCAGAATATGTCATTTGTACTTCGGAAAGTTTCAATTGTATTTAATTTGTCAAAAGCATTTGAGAAAAAATTTAATGGAGTTTATATTTAAAATCTATCATATACTGTAAAAAAAAATCACTCAGTTTCACTCAATTTTACTCAACAATGTATCAATTTCTGTCCACACCCAATTGATTGAAATATTCCTGTTTTAGTGTGAGTGCAACTAAAATTTTATGAGTTAATTTTACTCAAATCCGAATTTCTGTTAACTCTTAAGTGAATGACTCCTATTCTGAGTATGTAAAACCAATTAAGAGTTGATTTTTTCCCTAAATTTAACTATTATTGAATAATTTTTTTAATCAGACTTGGTAAATTTTAATTTAAATATAATTGTATTAAAGTCATAAGTCACTAAGCTATCACAGTGCACTGAAAGAAATGGGCTTATTAAACTGTTTATCTAGAATAATGTGTATAGCGCATATTAAAACTTTTATAACCAATATACAACTTTTATTAAAAAAAAGCAATCATCTCCATACTCATTATTCAATCAGTTTAACTGGAAGGTGCTTAATACACCTTATGCATCTATGAAATAAAGGTTATAATGAATTACTTATACATTATTAGGTGTTATAGACTTTATATTCCAGTTGTATAGTAGGGAAGATTTGTTGTATAAAGACCAGTATCCGAATTTGTATATAACAATTGTATTAACAGAATTATTCGTTCTTATACTGAATATGTTTCCGTTTTTAACGTGTAAAACGCATCTTATAATGGTTAAGTGATCGTCACCTCTCGGTGCATAATCGGTTATGATCGTTGTTAAGTTATATTCATAGTCTTGTAATAATAATCATATGTCAGACCCGAGAGCGAAGTGCGCCGACTCAATAAGAAACCTGGCTATTCCAGCCGCTGATTTAGGGTTCGCCGCACGAGCTCATCCCTTCTAAGATTTCAGTAGCATGCTATGCATGAAGCAGAACGGTACTCAACTATCTTATACAGTCCACTTTTATTGTCCATACATGTTCAATCATTGTCAAAATAAACACACAAAACCACAACGTCTTTATTATCTTTACTCAAGAAGAGAAAATACAACAATCGTAAAATTTCCGACAGTCCGCTGTGCATCGACTTACACACGTCTAGTTTGATGAAAATGGACAGTATATGCACATGTTTTGTGGGATACATGATCATATCGCGTTGTGTGAAATGGAAAATTATTATGTAAGTATCTAACTGTTTTATGGCTTGTAATTGTTTTGTTTTTTCAAATGTAAATCTTGTCTAAATCTTAAAAATTATTATTTTGTAGGTCCTATTAGAAATCGCTGATGTTAAGTTTTACATAAGATGGAGGAACAGAAGGTTAACGGTGACAAAGAAGAGCATGGGTATAAAGTCAATCAACCAGAGGAAATAAAATTATATGGAAAGAAGCTCAACCTTTCTGGGGATGCTTCATTCTTAAGGTGGAAGAGTTATAGTGCAAATTCTCATGTAATACAAGAAAATACGGGTGCATCGTTGCTAAGAAAATAAACTGGACAGTTTTGGGAGCGATTTGTCATCATTTTTAATGCTTAAAAGTATGTTTTATGTATGTTTACATTAGAACCTTAGCTTGTAATTACAGTTATCCAATAAAATTTCTGAAAACTTAATGACATATGTTTTTAACTCATACAGAGTATACAACAGTTTAATACATTTATTATTATAAAACTTATAACCAGTACTAGATGTTCTAATAACGATATGGAACACTTTAATAACAGTTATTGCTATTATTTCGTAAAGGGTATAAAAAACGTTGTATACTAGTTATACAATAATTTAATAAAGAATAAGGTTTATAGTCACTATACAACTGTGCTAGCAATACGCGTTTTATATACAATATTCACCTGTTTAACTGTATACAATGGTCTTATAATGGCATATAGAATTCTAATAAAGAATAAATCGCATTTCTTTCAGTGTGGTTTCTACACATCTGTTTTGAATTTAAACATATTTTTCACCAAAATAACCGTATTAATCGACAATTGTTGAGCACTAGGTACACCCATACACCACGCCACGAGATGACCTAATGGGGAATAGACAAAGGCAACGCACGACAACCATAGAATGCGGTATAGTCACTCAATAATAAGGACATTTACTCCCATTTAGGAACAAGTGTACCAAATACGAATTAATCTGGGGAATTTATTTAACGGAAACTTATATTTCAGTGAAAATACTCAGTTTTAGTTCAAATATTATATGAATAAAATTATCAAAATGCTCAATATTGTGTAAAAATGTACTCAATCATTTTACTCAATGGATTCACTCCGTACACTGTAAAAAAATTGGTGCGACTGAAAGCAATAAAAGTTCGGAATGAATCTATTGAGTGAAATTATTGAGTACATTTTCACTCAATATTGGGCATTTTGATCATTTTACTCATTTGTGATTATATTTAAACTAAAACCGAATACTGTCAGTCAAGTATAGGTAACCCTTAAATAAATTCTTCGCGTAAACTCGTATTTGGTGCACTTGTACCTAAATGTCATCATTACTAAGTGAGTTTAAATGTATATTATTAATTTCGAGTAATTTTAATGGCGCCCCACTTACATATTGCTTTTGTAATCTCGACCACAGTTAATAGGAGCCCGTAAGATCCTCCAGAAAAGTGTGATCGCCAGGAGAACAGGCGGCGGCGCGCGGTGGGTCTCAGCTGGCGGGTCTCAGCCAGGACAGAAGGAGGCCCCGCGAAGTGAATTAATTTCAACACTGTATATTCTAATTAATCATTTATGAGTGATTTATTTTTGCACTCAATATTTAGTTAATTAAAAACCAAGTCTGATTTAATAATAGTTAAATTTAAATCATATTAGAGAAAAAGTCAACTCTAAATTGGGTTTATATACTCAGAATAGAGTCACTCAATTGATAGTTAGCAGTAACTCCAATTTGAGTAAAGCTCATTCATTTCTGATGCAATAGTTTCACTCAGTTGTACTCGTACTAATAGAGTGAAAATTTCATTAAATCGGGTGTGGACAGAAATAGAAACATTATTGAGTAAAATTGAGTGAAATTTGAATGAAATTTTTTTACAGTGACCTTTATTGCTTTCACTCACACCGATTTTTTTTTGTGAATAATGAGTGTTGTATAAAAGTGTTGAAATGCATTATTCTAGAAAACCAGTTTAAAATACTAATTTCTTTCAGTGTAAAATGAAAAAAATATAGGGACTTGAACTGAAGAATTACCTGGTATAACATGAATGAGCCACAAGACATACGAGACAGTGTAGAATATTTAATAAAGAAAGGAAACACGATCCACAACTTACCTAAAATTTAGGAAAAAGGTCGGAATGTTTATTTCCCATCCACGCAACGGGATCGGACTACCTACATTATTAGCCAGCTTTTGAGAAATATTATGATAATTCGACGGGCTCCCCTGGCCTGGTCCGGGCCCGCCGTTCGCGACGTTGGAATTCCTCGAGTGGGACGGTTCGGTTCCACCATTATGCGATATATTTATGGCCAGCGGATGAATAAAAAGATCTGCTCTGGCCTGTGGTTGCTCGGCGGCCCTACATCATTTTAACATAATGGAAGAATGGATGGCTTTCAGATTTATGTCATCTTTCGGCCGTATCAAAGTTTGTAGCGATAAAGAACACAATGAGCTGAGACGAGGACGCGGCTCCATATTATAATATTGAATTAATCCGGGACTTGCATGGGTCAGGTACCGGAGATTCGGGCGGCGGGTGTTCATGAGCGCTCTGCTGATGCTTTATGAAGGATGCAGGTCACTCCGAGAAGGCTCCAAAGAAACGAAGACGACACTGAATTATTGCATATGTTTGGTAAAAAAAGTTTTTTTGTTAAATATTTCACTGAAACTCATGTTTGCAATCGACAGAAATTTATCAAAAATTAGAAAACTGTTCATAAAAACATAGGTCATGAAATATTCAATTTCTAGATACAGTGAATAGATACATGTGAAATATTTCATTATTTCTTTTAGTTGTTCCAATTCGTTTTACACGTATTATGGAAATTTATATTGAATTCTAGTAATTCATGATGATAGATAGATGGTAGATGCTAGATAGAATGAACATACATAAATACGTAACACTTGTGCAAAACTATTCGTTTTATTATTGTATTATATTATATTATATTTGGAATGTTTTTGTATATTTTCTTTTTGATATATTATAATCGATTGAGTATTATCTCCCCAGAAATATTGCAAATATTTACTTTCAAATTGTTCAAAATCCATTAATTGGTCTTCTATTCCATTGAACCATATAAAGTTTTCCCTGATTATTTCTTTATATTTTTCGAGATCTTGCGTTCCTCCTACTATTCCTGTTTCCAAATCGTTGATTCTTTTCTTTAGCGATCTTAAGAAAACAATCGGGTGTAAGTTATTTATGTTTCCCCCGAATTTGTGCAATTTATTTTTTCCCTGACATATTATTCGTGTAATTGTTTCTGACTCTTTGTTTTTTGTTCTTCTATTCTCTCCACTTCCTTCTTCAAATTTTCTATCAAATTTTCTGTTCTTGTTCTCTATGCTTCCCATTCATCTTTCATTCCAATCTGTACTTCTTGTCTAACTTGTTCTATTTCTCTACTGTTTTTCGTAACTTTATTATCTATGGTTCTTATATTTCGTTCTTGCAGTTTTACTGTTTCTTCAATTATTTCAATTATTTTTAAATCCAGCTTGCAGAAAACTTTTACTAAAATCTCCTTTAAACAACAACGTGCATATAATTTCTTAATTCCTTTCAATATTTTCATTAATTTTTTACTTTTCCTTCTACCTTCTTTTTTTTAACTAATTTCTATCCACCTCTTTCTTTCGATTTCTTCTTGATCCTAGTTATCTTTTAAGGTCCTTTCACATTCTTACATATTCTTTAAACGTTCTATTGCTTTCTTTCATTTCACTTAACTCATTCCACTTCTTTATCTACTATTTACAGTTTTTATATTCTAATTACATAAATTTTCATTAATGTTTTCCAGAATTACTGCTTATTTATTATTTTATTTATTTATTTACATTATCTTCTTGTCATCCTAATATCAAACTTGTGTATCGACTGTTGTCATCCTTTGACATTAATCTATTTTGTCTTCTGAAATTTAAACTTTAAATTGTAACTTAGTTTTCATTTCGCCTTTTCCAATTTCCCTTTTTGATTCATCTCAATATATTATTAGTTTTTACGTTGTACTGTTACATTTTAACATTTATTGGTCCTATGCTGAACATGAATAATTTACACGTGCTTGGTCAATCAGATTAATCACGTGATTAACCAGGTGCTGTTGTGTTTGTGGATTTGGCACTTTATTCTTAAATTTTAAAAATAGAAAATATAGAATTTACTAAAAAACATTCTTGCAGGGACATATCATTGTTCTTATTAATTACTTAAGTATGACGTTATCAAACATGTAGATATTTTAATTTTTTACAGAAATTGCATAAAACACATTTTTAATACAGGGTGTTTATAAAAGTGTAGAGGACATCTGAAAAATAAATAAGTCTATGTACGAAAAGTCGGTTGTTAGAAATGTTTTTTGCGAATGTAATATTTTTTAATACCTACTGACTTACCATATTGATACGATGAAAACTTTGAACTACTGATTCCACCGCTAGCTCTGTCTCTCTTTACAAAAGTTAGTGCATGTTTGTTTAGAAATTACTGTATACTGTGTGCGTGAGTATAAAGTTCCGCATAAAATTCTTCTTTATTCTATCTTTTTAAATAATGTTTTAAAAAATGTAAAACATTTTCTTTTTTATAATTTTGTGGAATTAGTTTTATTTCTTATCAATAAATTATAAGTTGCAAGCAGAAAATTATGTAACCATTTCATCAAAAAATTTATTTTTCTTTTCTAAGAAATAAGGCGTAATTAAAAATGCAAACTCAACATTTGACATAAAGATTTGAATAACGGTAAAACCACTGGAAAAATAGTATTTACTAAGGGGTATCAAAAGACTCAAAATTGGATGCCAAATCCAAAAATGAAAAGAAAACAGGGGTTGCCTTTTAAAAAATTGCCGCATCAGGCCGCCAATATGACGAATGTGGCTACGCCAAAAGAGAGCTACCAAATTTATTAATTGATGTGTTTTCGTACAATTTTAAAGACATTATTTAAGATAAGAATTTTTTGCGGAACTTCATACTCACACCGTATATAATAAAATGCAGCTACTCACAATTTTTATAGATGTTTCCATTCTCTAATAACTAAAAGAATTAAAGCCAAAGAAAAATTGATGGATTACCAAATTTTTTTTGTTTACTGAAAAAAACGAGGAAAAGTTGATGTACACGCCATTTACTGCCGCAACTAATCATCTCTCCTTATGTAGTGTATAAGTCGGAGACGATTCCAGAGGTTCTCAACAAATTTTATCAATTTTGATTGTTATTAATTTTAAGCACGGTTTTGCAGTTTCAACGATTTTGATTACTGAAGATGTTTATTACTAATGCATATTACCTACCATTAAAAAATCCGCCCCTAATTTGTAAACGCCCTGTATAAACCTATTATGTCGATTGGTCAGTTTCAAGGACCCATTGCATCAATATACTTGGACCCCCAGAAGCCGAATATGCCATGGGAAATACTTCATTACTTCTAGTCCTTCTTTAATTGCAAAAAACCACCTCCAAAACCTTTAAATTAGCGGTTTCAATTCACAAACTCAAATCACAAATTTACAAACTGATATTACTGCGGGTAACAACTACTTTGCGGCCTAATGCCCCGACCAGCGTTGAATTATATCCGCAATATCTAGTTAACAGCAAATCCAATCATCAGCCGAACCACCAGACATGTACCGGTTTCGAGCTCAAATAATTAAAAAATAATAAAAATGTAATACCCTTTATTTCAACAAACGAATCGTTTACGGATCTATTATCTTATATAATTATTTTTTTCTAATTTTGGTCAAAAATTACCTCTACTCTGTAGAAAAAAATGTGTAAGTAATTTTGCAAAAATATATGCACTGCAATTTGTGAATTAAATAACTTAATACCTAACTTCTTTAAGCAGAAAAAGATCTATCTTCATGAAAAAAAATAATAATATAATTTTACCTGCTGATAAAAACTAATGTTTTGATAATTTTGAAAATCAGAAATCAATAAAAGATCAGGCCGCATATATTGAGTCAACAGAATTACACTATAATTTTGCGTTGACATGACACTATTACCGGGATATTGGGTAATTATTAATGCAACAATTGTGTAGAGCAAATCTTTTTTGTTAATATGAGGTGTGAGTATTGTCCCATTACAAAAAAGTCCATTGGAATGTTTCAAACTAATACAACAGTACAGTATGTATGTCTGTTGTTTGTTGTATTTACCTACTATGATTTAATAAGCACTAAAATATTCAAACAACCAGTAAAGTGGTATAGTTACATCGCATAATTGGTTAGCGGTTAGTAACGTGGTAGCGTCTAGATTGGCATGAAATATAAGAGATGCGTTATAAAGATGTGGAGATTTGGTCTCACTTGCGGTGACAGGCGCTGTAAATTATGGCCGGTGTTATAAATCTGTCACCATTGACGCTGCGGTCTTCTAACGATAAATGAGTTCTTTGCCATTTTACGTGCAATCTAATTTATTTTCCCCCTGCAAAGCCAATTTTCGAAAATTTGGATTTCGGAATGTTTTTATTCTTATATTAAATTCTACAATTTAGGGAATATATTACGTAAAACCCACTATGTAACAAAAACAACTCTGATACACTTTTATTTATGTTGATTACTGAATAATTTATATAGGTAATTATGTTTTTTTTGAATAAATATGTTTTGTTTTTAATAAATATCTACAGACAAAGAAATTTTACATGTATTAGGATTTGTGCGATTTTTCCCTAAGGTTCTGTGTTTAATGGTACCTTCACTGAGGGAAATATCTGTTTTCTACAAACGTCAAAAAATGACAAGGTTTGCGCATTGACAACAATATGCGAAGTGACCCTTTTTTCGGATTCTTAAGTTACCATGACACCATGCGCGAAATACTTCGCGCACTAGGGTTCGAAGTATTTCGCACACTGCATGTAAATTAATAAGAGTTTTGTATTTCAATCTTTGAAAAAATGAAGCAAAACTCCAAATTATTATTTATTTTTAAATGAATAACAATTAAATACTTTTAAAATAATGATAGAATTTTACAATTACTTTAGTTATTATTTATAATATTAACATTAATCGTACAACCAGTACACGAACCAATATCCTAAACCAGATAATTGCTTTATTTGTTTCACACCACTCCTTAAATTGCCGATATGCATTTTCATATTGGCGCTTCGATTTTTCCGGTAAAAGATTTGAAGTTACCAAATTGGCCGCATCTGCCAAATTAGGTGGGGTACTACTTAGTTCATCGTCACTAGCAATTTCCATTATTTTAAATAATATCTGGCACTTAAAAATTGAAGACGCGAGCACAAACGTCACTTTAAAATAATTATTATTGTTGTCAACAACAGCCACTTTGTTTCCATAGTAACAGTGAAAATTTGATTAGGAAAGACATTTTAAGCCAGCTCAACACTATTTTCTATAATAAATTAGGCATTTTACTTATTTATAATATTTTTAAGAGATAGATTTTGACGTTTGTAGAAAAAATATTGTTTGCATCTCGTGCGCGAACTACTTTGGTGGTCTCGAATAATTTTTTAACTCGGCTTCGCCTCGTTAAAAAATTCAATTCTCGATCACCAAAGTAGCATTTCGCGCACTAGATACAAAAATAACTATTAGTTATAAGTGGAAATTGATTAATCCTAACAAAATATTTGCATTAAATAAGCTCCAGGAAAGTTAAGTTGTTGCATCACTAAAAAGTTAAAGAAACCTAGTAATGGTTAAAATGTTTTCCGTTAAATTTTTATTTATTGCAGCAATTTCCATTTTTTATTACGGTAACTAAATACAGTCTTCTATTTCAAGTACGATGGTTCTTCGAGTTGTTATAGCGTGGCCCGTGTATCTGGTCACCGTTAGTTACAGAATTACCTTTCACTTCCTTAATCTTAGCTAGGAATCTTTAACCTAATAGAGACCTCACACCCACAGAGCCTGGCCCGAGAACAATGAGGGCCGGCCAAAGATTCCTAGCTAAGGCTAAGGAAGTGAAAGATAATTTTACATCTAACGGCAATCAGTTACACATTATCATCGTACTTTAAACATTACCATGAACTGTAAGAGTCTTAAAACTACTATTATAAACTTCTACTATAGTAAAAGTTTTTATTGCGGTTGCTGGGTTTTCATTTTGGGATAACGAGTTTTGTGACAATATCTTGTTTTTCTTCAAATAAGTTACTTTTTAGACATTAATACTTGATTTTCTTGCCACAACTATGTACGTTCAGCTTAAATTATTAAATTTGTTTTTAAACTTTCACATTATATTTAAAAAGTTACAAGTAAAAAATAATCCATAATTTGGATTTTTACTTTTTGTATGTAAACATATGTAAAGGATACCTTAGCGAAAAATGGCAAAACGTTTGGCAGCACTTGATTCAACCGATTACGGAAGCTACTACAGAACTTCTCAAAGGACAACCATTGTCTGAGCAGTTTTGCAACCAACGACACGAAGCGAAAAATTTTAGGGCGAGCCCAGGTGTTTTTATAACGGGTCTGTCCCCGTAGTGCCAAGCCCGAGAACAACATGGGCAGGTTGAAGACTCCTAGCTATACTAAGGTAGTTCATTGTGATTCTGTAGTGAGGACGATCAAGTGCATTGGCCACATCATATTCGCTTTCTAACACATTGTGCTTATGTTAGGCTGTTTGGGCAATATCTCTCTTACTGTTAGAGATAGACGCATCGAGCATAAATAAGTATTACCTTAAGAATTGGGTTTAAAAAATAAAGTAGTTATATCAGAGAAAGTGCCGATCTGGCAACAACGCAATCAAACTAGCCCTGGCATTTTACATCTAGAATGCATTTTAGCAGGAATCGGAGCAATTCATACAAAAACTAAAAAATTGTTTCACAGAAAGTTTGGGACTGTCATTTTAAAAAATAGACTGTATTTAGACTGTATCTCACGCAACATTTTAAAAGCGTTTTTTTAACATGTTATATGATTATATGAAAAATTATTGAAATTTTAAAACACAGTATTAGATACCTAATACGCTATTTATCCTACTAAATACACAGTATCCCAAAATGTTGGAACAAAATTCATATTTTTTTTTCAGTTTAGATTTTAAAAAATCGCTGAAACAGGTTCATTAGTAAATAGAAATATTTTCTATTTTTTTGAAGCATGAGATGAGTTTGACAGATCTATAACATTACCGACATTTTTTTGAATAGGACGCTCTATATTTATATAGAGTATAAATAGATAGCCCTTCTAAAGATGAATTCAGCGATATAAGGTTATATCTACTTTTTGTCATAGTTGTCAAAAAAATGTAAAAAATTGTCTTTTATGTACGTATCTACTCTTTATTAATCTTTTTATACTTACTTTAAAGCTTTTTTAAAAAAAAAACACATCGATAAACACATAAAATTTATCAGAGTACCTTATGTATAACGTGAATCGTTGTAGTTCCAATTCTTTCGTTGTTAAATTATTTTGAAAATTGGTTGCCCGTTTAAGCGAAAAACAGAGAATTAAAATTTTAATTACAAATTAAAATCCATAGTCAACAGGAGGTATGACTTATTTCACTATACCTAAGTGTCCAGACCAGAGAATTAGTCGAGCTAGAATAAATAAAGTATCAAAAAAGTTTGAAGAAATCGGAAGTATAAAAGATTTACCTGGATCAGGAAGGCCAAGAACAGTAAGCGAAAATGACCATCAAAATGTGATGTTAGCCGTTACTGAAACTCCTCACTCACCCATTAGATCTATCTCAGCCAACTTCAACTTGTCCTCATTCACAGAACTCAGAAGTCTCAAAAGTGGCATCCTTACAAAGTTAACGTCTTACAAGAACTAGGGCCAGACAACACAGACGGAAGATTATAGTTTTGCGAGAAAATTAGTTTATTTGAACGACAACCCAACTTAAAAAATCACATAATTTTCACTGACGAAGCAACTTTTTGCTTAAACGGAACCGTGAACAGGCAAAATAGTAGCCTAGAGCCTAGAAAATCCACATTGGATGCAAGAAAAACATACACAACGGTCGGAAAAAGTGAATGTTTGGGCTGAAATAGTAGGAAATCGCATTTGACAGGCGACATTTATTTGGATGTGATTCCAGCCCTGGAATTAATTTTTCCCAATCCTAATGAGCACGATATGCCTGCTGGTGATATCTGGTTTCAACGTGATGGTGCTCCTCCACATTTTCACCTCGATGTAAGCAATTACCTTAATTAAGTTTTCCCAAATCGATGGATAGGCAGAAGAGGGCCGCTTCAATGGCCACCACGCTCCCCTGACTTAACCCCACTAGATTTTTTTGCGGGGTTATCTAAAAAGCAAAATGTATGTGAACAAACCAGGCACTATTGAAGGATTGAAAAATTGTATCAGAAAAGAAGTTCGAAACACCAATTGTTATTCAAAATCTAATTGATAACTTTGAACACTAAATTGTGCCCATTTTGTTAATGGGGGCCACTTTAAACATTTGCTGTAATAAAATAAAATGTAGCACTAAATTATTATTTTCATTTAATTCCTCCATTTTTTGGTATAGGTATAACCTTATATCAGTGAATTCGTCTTTAGAAGGGCTATCTATTTATACTATAAAATATAGAGCGTCCTATTCAAAAAAATATCGGTAATGTCTGGTAAGGTCTGGCAAACGTGACTCAAAAAAATAGAAAATATTACAGAAAAATGACAATTTCTATTTACTAATTGGCGTGTTTCGGCGATTTTTTAAAATTTCAACTGGAAAAAAAAATATGAATTTTGTTCCATCATTTTGGGACACAGTGTATTTATATTTTTATTCATTTTCTTCGTGTGATGCGAAAAATATCATTTTTGTGATATCCAAATACAAAATTACTACGACTAAACAGAAACGAGTGCGTATGTAAGAAATCCGAGATCCTCTCCACCGGAGATGTATTCATAGAGGGCACTGGCGTGAAACGAAATAAGTAGGAAAACTTCAATTTATTTCTCTATCACCTCTAAAAAAACTCGTTTCCGAAAATCTGACCCTGGGGACGAGTGACTCGAGAACATCATATATCATCTGCATCGTGATAATGCATGCACATATCCCTTGGAGTTCTGGCACGTCCACAACCTCAACCCTGTCGTATAAATTACAAAGTTTTCAGCGGCAGGAAAGTATTGCCTTTGCGTATTTTTAANGAGGGCCGCTTGAATGGCCACCACGCTCCCCTGACTTAACCCCACTAGATTTTTTTGCGGGGTTATCTAAAAAGCAAAATGTATGTGAACAAACCAGGCACTATTGAAGGATTGAAAAATTGTATCAGAAAAGAAGTTCGAAACACCAATTATTATTCAAAATCTAATTGATAACTTTGAACACTAAATTGTGCCCAATTTGTTAATGGGGGCCAGTTTAAACATTTGCTGTAATAAAATAAAATGTAGCACTAAATTATTATTTTCATTTAATTCCTCCATTTTTTGGTATAGGTATAACCTTATATCAGTGAATTCGTCTTTAGAAGGGCTATCTATTTATACTATAAAATATAGAGCGTCCTATTCAAAAAAATATCGGTAATGTCTGGTAAGGTCTGGCAAACGTGACTCAAAAAAATAGAAAATATTACAGAAAAATGACAATTTCTATTTACTAATTGGCGTGTTTCGGCGATTTTTTAAAATTTCAACTGGAAAAAAAAATATGAATTTTGTTCCATCATTTTGGGACACAGTGTACTTATATTTTTATTCATTTTCTTCGTGTGATGCGAAAAATATCATTTTTGTGATATCCAAATACAAAATTACTACGACTAAACAGAAACGAATGCGTATGTAAGAAATCCGAGATCCTCTCCACCGGAGATGTATTCATAGAGGGCACTGGCGTGAAACGAAATAAGTAGGAAAACTTCAATTTATTTCTCTATCACCTCTAAAAAAACTCGTTTCCGAAAATCTGACCCTGGGGACGAGTGACTCGAGAACATCATATATCATCTGCATCGTGATAATGCATGCACATATCCCTTGGAGTTCTGGCACGTCCACAACCTCAACCCTGTCGTATAAATTACAAAGTTTTCAGCGGCAGGAAAGTATTGCCTTTGCGTATTTTTAATGCTATTTTTATTAGGTGAAGAATTTACATGCATTAAAGCGGCTGCTCTAAATTTAAGGGGTTTAACAGGTCAGTCTGCACAAAGAAATTATTACAGTAACAATAATTCGGGAGCCACAAATGAGATTTTAAGAAGAAGATCTACCTGTATTGTTCATTAAAGTTTAAAAATTAAAATTTAACAAAGTTATCACGTAAAGAGTTGAATTTTTAATTCAAAACGAAAATATAAATTATTAATCGTTCACTATAATTATACAGGTTGTAACTCCGAATGGATGTCATATATACCTTTAGAAACACGTATCAATAGTTTAATTTTACAGTAGTGAGAACTATATTTTTTTAACCTCTTTTTAGTAATTTTCGTACCCCGCCGCTGGACAAGCTAGTATAACCTCAAACAACAACTTGCATTAGTCACAATGCACGCACAACCGGGAACTAAAAACAATTTTTTTAATGTTCGGCGCTTCCTCCACATTGGCATCAGAAAAATATGGTGACCTTAAAATAACACGTCGATATCCTAGAAAAGCAATTTGTTCTAAACTACTTAGGATTCAAAATTGATTAATGTCAAAGGATGACAACATAAAAGTCGATACACAGGTTTGAAATTAAGATGATAGAAAGATAATGTAAATTTAAAAAATAAATCAACAATAATTCTGGAAAACATCAATACAAATTTATGGAAGTAGAATATAAAAAAATTTGTACATAGTAGATAAGAAATAAGTTATGTAAAATAAAAGAATGGAAGGAACGTTTTAAAAATGTGAAAATGTGTGTATGAACTTTAAAGGACAATGATCAGGAGTAAAACAAAAGAGAAGAGGAATTAGAAATTACTTACATAAAGAAAAGGAAGGTTGAAGAAAAGTAAAAAGTTTGGGGTATTTAGAATCAGAGTAAATAAAATTAAGTTAGCTGGATTGAAAGAAGTTGAGAAAATTGTCTGCAGGTTGTTGTTTGAAGGAGACGTTAAAGAAAATTTTCTACAAATTGGATGTAATATGTTCTTGAATAGAAGCCGATTCAATATCCACAATTTTAAATAATTAAACCAATAGAATTATAAAGAAAGGTACCTCATTCATTATAATGCAGTATATAATTCAAGGATAGAATTGACAGTTTTGTGCACATTAGAAATTAAATAACATAAACATTACAGATTTGAAGTAAATACTTACCTAAATATTTTTTTTTATTAAACAACAAATCATTAAGAAAATGTAAAGGCAGTTCACAGACAGATTTGTGTTAAAAACTGGAACTGTCGAGTGTTGGTTTTAGTTTAGTTTTTAGAATAGTAATGTCGTAGATATATGCAACCAGTAAAACGATCAACTTCGCATAATTTTTTTTTTAATATAGGTCAATTTTATGTAAGGTTGGTTAGAGACTCGTCGATTTTTATTTGATCCAGGGCACCTTGTTATGTGGAAAAATTTTTTTTTCGATAATCCACTTACGGCAGCGATGACATAATTTTCTTTTATATGACAACGCATATTTTTTTCGTTCGAAATTGATGACAGTGATAATTATCTAAACAACGGTGTGACAATTTCGATGTCTTACATATTTTTTTTTTAGAAAAATGCATCTTAAGTTCTTGAATGCAATAATCTGCTGTTTACGGATCAAATGCCTTAGAAACAAATTTATTCGGCAGAAAGCATTTCAGATAACTTAAGTTGCAACTGGTGTTATGTAATTATTTGCGGAATTATTCATCAGATATTGTCAGGATCCTGATTAAACTGCAAAATTTAGAACCAAGTTCAACCGCACAAAATCCAAATAGTATGTAGCAAATTAAGGTCGACTTTTTGTCTTCGAGTTTGCCGATAAATTCCTCAAAAAAAAA